>NC_091224.1:27752225-27783718 GCF_040958095.1 Procambarus clarkii
GCTTTATAACATCTGTGTGACTCAGCTTTATAACATCTGTGTGACTCAGCTTTATAACATCTCTGTGACTCAGCTTTATAACATCTCTGTGACTCAGCTTTATAACATCTCTGTGACTAAGCTTTATAACATCTGTGTGACTCAGCTTTATAACATCTGTGTGACTCAGCTTTATAACATCTCTGTGACTCAGCTTTATAACATCTCTGTGACTCAGCTTTATAACATCTGTGTGACTCAGCTTTATAACATCTGTGTGACTCAGCTTTATAACATCTGTGTGACTCAGCTTTATAACATCTGTGTGACTCAGCTTTATAACATGTGTGACTCAGCTTTATAACATCTGTGTGACTCAGCTTTATAACATCTGTGTGACTCAGCTTTATAACATCTGTGTGACTCAGCTTTATAACATCTCTGTGACTCAGCTTTATAACATCTGTGTGACTCAGCTTTATAACATCTCTGTGACTCAGCTTTCAGCGCAAGAGTCGTGCGAGAAGTAAATAAACTGACGGAGCTGGTTGGGCAAGCAGCTCCATACATAATATTACAAGTTGACGTGATATGGAAATGGTCAGGAGTCATTGTATCAGCCAACCAGCGGATAGAAAAGCGGGGTCCAAGAGCTAATGCTCAATCCTGCCGGCACAAATATGTGAGCACACACACACAGGGATAACCTACCCCTGGACAGGACTTGTAGAAAAGTAGACTAAATTATCGAAGAGGAAAATATGACGAGATGAGGAACTTCCTCATGGGAACACCATGGGAAACAGAACTCAGAGAAAAGACTGTACAGGACATGATGGATTATGTCACCCAGAAGTGTCAGGAGGCTGCAGACAGGTTTATCCCAGCCCAAAAGGAGAAAAACGAAAAGCAACAGAAGAATCCGTGGTTCAACCAGGAATGTAAGGTAGCGAAGCAACTGAGTAAAAGAACATGGAGAAACTACTGAAATAACAGAACACTAGAGAGCAGGGAGAGATACCAGAGGGCCAGGAATGAGTACCTCAGAGTGAGGAGGGAAGCAGAGAGACAGTATGAAAATGACATCGCGAGTAAAGCCAAGACCCAACCAAAGCTGCTCCACAGCCACATCAGGAGGAAAACAGCAGTAAAGGAACAAGTGATGAAACTGAGAAAAAGGGAAAACAGATACACAGAGAATGACAAGGAGGTGTGTGAAGAACTCAACAAGATATTCCAGGAGGTCTTCACAATAGAACAAGGAAAAGCCCCTACACTAAATGAGGAGATGCCAAAGTAACCTTGGAGGAATTTGACCTCACAAGTGATGAGGTCAAAAGGAATCTGTTGGAGCTGAATGTGACAAAGGCTGTTGGGCCTGACAGAATCTCACCATGGATACTAAAGGAAGGTGCAGAAGCACTAAGTGTGCCACTCTCTATGGTTTACAACAGGTCACTGGAAACAGGAGACCTACCAGAAAGTTGGAAGACGGCTAACGTGGTCCCAATATACAAAAAGGGTGACAGGCAAGAGACACTGAACTACAGGCCAGTTTCCTTAACGTGTATACCATGCAAGGTGATGGAGAAGATCGTGAGGAAAAGGCTCGTAGAGCATCTGGAGGGAAATAACTTTGTAACGCACCACCAACATGGGTTCAGAGATGGTAAATCGTGCCTCACAGGTTTAATAGAATTCTATGACCAGGTGACAAAAATTAGGCAGGAAAGAGAAGGGTGGGCAGTCTGCATTTTCTTGGACTGCCAGAAAGCCTTTGACACAGTACCCCATAAAAGGCTGTTACAAAAGTTGGAGCAACAGGCAGGAGTAAAAGGGAAGGTGCTCCAGTGGATAAGGGAGTACTTAAGCAACAGGAAACAGCGAGTAACGGTGAGGGGGGAGACATCAGAGTGGCGAGATGTCACCAGCGGAGTCCCACAGGGCTCAGTACTTGGACCCATCCTGTTTCTAATATATGTGAACGATCTTCCAAAGGGTATAGACTCATTCCTCTCGATGTTTGCTGATGATGCAAAAATTATGAAAAGAATCAAGACAGATGAAGATAGACAGAGACTACAGGACGACCTGGACAAACTGGAGGAATGGTCTAGAAAATGGCTGCTAAAGTTCAACTTATGAAAGTGTAAAGTAATGAAATTAGGCGAAGGGAGCAGTAGGCTGAACACAAGGTTACCAGAGAGCCAGGAATGAATGTGTCAGGATGAGAAGAGAGGCAGAAAGACAATACGAAAATGACATTGCAAGCAAGGCAAAGACTCAGCCTAAATTGTTGCATAGCCACATCAGGAGAAAAACAACAGTGAAGGAACAGGTTATGAAATTAAGGATAGGGGCAGAAGGATTCACTGTTCCTCGCACAAAGAAGTGTGCGAGGAACTCAATATGAAATTCCAGGAGGTCTTCACCTTAGAGCAAGGAGAAATTCCAGAGATAAGAGAGGGAATAGCTAACCAGGAATCACTGGAAGAGTTTGAGATTACCAGCGGGGAAGTAAGGAAGTGTTTACTGGAGTTGGATGTGACAAAGGCTATAGGCCCAGATGGAATCTCCCCTTGGATACTAAAGGAAGGAGCAGAAGAACTGTGCCTACCACTCTCCATAGTGTATAACAAATCACTAGCAACAGGGGAACTGCCAGAAATTTGGAAAGCAGCTAACGTAGTCCCGATATACAAGAAAGGGGATAGACAGGAGGCACTGAATTACAGTCCAGTGTCCCTAACCTGCATACCATGCAAGCTGATGGAGAAGATTGTGTGAAGAAAGCTAGTGGAACATCTGGAGCGAAAGAACTTTGTAACACAGCATCAACATGGGTTCAGGGATGGCAGGTCCTGCCTCACAGGGTTACTTGAATTCTACGACCAGGCAACAAAAATAAGGCAAGAAAGAGAAGGGTGGGCAGACTGCATATTTTTGGATTGTCAGAAAGCCTTTGATACAGTGCCACACAAGAGGCTAGTGAAAAAGCTGGAGATGCAGGCTGGAGTGAAAGGGAAGGTACTCCGTTGGATAGAGGAGTACCTAAGCAACAGGAGACAACGAGTCTGTGTGAGGGGTGAGGTCTCAGATTGGCGAGACGTTACGAGTGGAGTCCCGCAGGGATCAGTCCTTGGACCTATACTGTTTCTGATATATGTAAATGATCTCCCAGAGGGTATAGAATCGTTTCTCTCAATGTTTGCCGATGATGCAAAAATTATGAGGAGGATTGAAACTGAGGACGATAGTAGGAGGCTACAAGATGACCTAGACAGACTGAGTGAATGGTCCAACAAATGGCTGTTGAAGTTCAACCCGAGTAAATGCAAAGTAATGAAACTAGGCATTGGAAATAGGAGGATAGACACAGGATACAGAATAGGAGATGAAGTACTTAATGAAACGGACAGAGAGAAAGATCTAGGAGTTGATATCACACCAAACCTGTCTCCTGAAGCCTACATAAAAAGAATAACGTCTGCGGCATATGCGAGGCTGGCTAACATCAGAACGGCGTTCAGGAACCTGTGTAAGGAATCATTCAGAATCTTGTACACCACATATGTAAGACCAATCCTGGAGTATGCGGCCCCAGCATGGAGCCCGTACCTTGTCAAGCACAAGACGAAGCTGGAAAAAGTCCAAAGGTATGCCACTAGACTAGTCCCAGAACTAAGAGGCATGAGTTACGAGGAAAGGCTGCGGGAAATGCACCTTACGACACTGGAAGACAGAAGAGTAAGGGGAGACATGATCACAACCTACAAAATCCTCAGAGGAATCGACCGGGTAAACAAGGATAAACTATTCAACACTGGTGGGACGCGAACAAGGGGACACAGGTGGAAACTGAGTACCCACATGAGCCACAGAGACGTTAGAAGGAACTTTTTCAGTGTCAGAGTAGTTAACAGGTGGAATGCATTAGGCAGTGATGTGGTGAAGGCTGACTCCATACACAGTTTCAAGTGTAGATATGATAGAGCCCAGTAGGCTCAGGAACCTGTACACCAGTTGATTGACAGTTGAGAGGCGGGACCAAAGAGCCAGAGCTCAACCCCCGCAAGCACAAATAGCTGAGTACACACACACACACACACACACACACACACACACACACACACACACACACACAGACACACACACACACTGTTACGGTGCCCTCTCCTATTTCTTTCGTTTGCCGGCTTAAAGAGTCATATCAGCTCTCCCTACTGATTCTCTGAGGTTCAGGGAGTCTAATGATATATGTGGCGACCAGACCGGCTGCCAGTTAAGGGAAGGGAGTTATATTATAAGTTGTAAATAAAGGAAAATTGGCGCCCTGTTATAAAATGAAACAGTATCCCCTACGGCAGATGTGACCTTTTGGAAGGGACATTAGTCGATCGCGGATTGGTCGACGTAGGTCGCGGGCGACAAATCAGGGCCCGCCATGACGTCACCGAGTGCCCCGGGCGGCGCCAACGTCAGAGTTGTACTGACCGTGGAAGCGACAGGACGCGCCTCGGTCTGCTCTCAAGGATTGGAGGCTCTGCAAGCCTTGTTCAGTGGATTGAGCTGGCCTTCGTTGCCCACCATAGTTATTGGAGACCCTGCGCTTCTGGGAAGCAAAGAGGAACCAAGTTCAGTGAGCAGAGAAGTGCCCAAACTTGGAAAATAGTCGGCGACGACGCTGGGCGGCGCCGCTGGCTGGACGTTGAGGTCTGGAAGGTGGGCGAGCAAGCTAGCTGTGACTGGGGTCACATCCACTGAGAATCTTGGAAGGACGACACAGTGCCTAAGACAAGGAGCGACGCCCTGTGGGAGAGGCGAGTGTGGGGAAAGATAGTGATTAGCTCAGCGCCCATCGATGAACCAGGATTGGGGCAGCTGAATCTCAGGGATTGGAACGGCGACGACGCGAAGGCTTCACGACTCCTGAGGACCTGTGGAACGCCCTGGATCGTCGAGGATCGACCCAAGGAAGCGTGGGAACCTCACACCATCGAGGGACAGGCGTCGTGAGCCAGGAGTGTAAGGTAGATCATTTTCCCTCCCATTACCCCTTGTATGAGTAGGCTAGTTAGGCCACAATATTTACTCGTGTATGTGGCAGCAAGACTTTATTACTTTAATAGTAGAGTAGGCTGCAAGGCAGCTTGTGTCCAGGACTGTCAGAGAGGACATTGTGTATGGATGGCAGGACAGTGAAGAAGAGGTGCCGACGTGGTGAAGAGGCCCTCCGGTGAGAGTGTGAGACTCCTGTCTTCCTGCCCAGTTGAAGGAGAGTTGGAGGTCGTGGTGAAGAGGCTGACGATCTCCAGACTCATCATCCATATTCCATATTCATGTATTACTTGTGATTGTGTGTGTGTGTTCATGTAATTTGCGTCAGTAAATCCACACATTTTATTACTGTGTTTGAGTGTGCCTCCATTTGTGATATTTCTCTATGAGCATACATTTCTGGCTACAAATAATATATAATACACCCACTGAACTGCATTGCTGGGATGCAGATACAATAACCCAGCTGGCGACCTTGCTAAGAGGAAGATAGAGAAGACAGGCGGGAAAGGAGTTCCTGCAACCTTTTTGTCTGGCAGGCAAGACTCAGGGAGGTTATGGTTATAGGTAAGCCTGAGTCTTCCTTCACTCCCCCACGGGTCTAGGCCGGAACTGTTAACAGCAGTTTCCCCGTGGTTGACTGAAGGGCTTCCAGGGTGAATCAGTGGCACCCCTTTGTGGTGGAAGCAAAGACCTGCGGAGGTGGGCATTGTTGGTCCTATCTTGTGTGACCAAGGAGACTCCGGTGAATCCAGGGAGTCGGAGGGGCTGAGTATTTGGGCCCTTTGAGCCCCTAGCAGCCGAGTGTTAGCAGAGCCCCGGACCGCCCACCCCCACGTGACAAGAGAACTGGCGACCTTGCCAGGATTCGAACCCCAGTAGCCAAGAACTGGGAACTTCGCCAGGAAGCGTGGATCAAGCTACAGTGTGGACCAAATTTCAAGACAAGTGTTGCCAGGGTACTAATACAGTGTGGCCAGTGAATTTGGTGGTACTGTTACTCAACCAGCTAAGGGACTGAAACGGTGAAATTAGTGCCTACTAACTTGTCTGTGCTGTCGTGTATGCTCTATGATATAGAGATGGAGGAAGACAAAGTGAGGAAATTTATTGACACAAGGGACGAGAGAATTTTAGAAGAGTGTACCAAGGCCCAGCTCCAACAAGTGGCAAACCACTTTGGGATCAGGTTGAGGACGACTAAGGTAGCGGAGCGAAGGATAGAGATCATGGCACAGCTCACAGCTCGAGAGGAAGCGACGGGAGAGGAGCCATCTCAAGAGGAGCCGTCCCGAGGAGAGCCGTCGCAAGGTGAACCGTCCCGACTAGGGCCACCCCAAGCGCCTACCAGTGTGGAGAGAATTCACAGTGAACATGGGAGCAGTGGAAGGTTCAGCTGTAGTAAGAGGAGCCTGCAACTGGAAATAATGAAGATGCAACTGGAAGCCCAGCTGCGACGAGAGGAAAGAGAAGCGCAAATGCAGCGAGAGGAACGTGCAGCTGAGCTGCAGCGAGAGGAACGTGCAGCTGAGCTGCAGCGAGGTGAGCGAGAAGCACGGCTGCAGCTGCAGCGAGAAGAAGGAGAGAGACAACTGCGACTGGAGGAGATAAAGGCAAAGAAAGAAGTCGAATTGCGTCGCGTTGAACGTGGTCTGCCCTCACTACCTGCACGGCGGGATGACCTCAAGGTAAGGGAACGTGACTTACCTACGTTCGAACCACAAGAAGCTGAGGCGTTCTTCGAACACTTTGAGCGGATAGCGACTCTGAAGGAGTGGCCGGAAGATGATTGGGCTGCTCTGGTCCAGGGCAGGTTGACTGGAGAGGCCCGGGAAGACTATAACATGCTGGACCTAGAGGAGTGTACTAGTTATGACGCGATTAAGAATGCGGTTCTCCACTCATTCCGGCTGACTCCGGAGATGTACCGGAAGCGGTTCAGAGAGTGTACAAGAGCATCGGGAAAGACTTACGCCGAGACCGCCAGGGAGATGGAACGGAAATTCCTACGATGGTTGAAGGCGGAGGAAGCGGAGTCGGTGGATGATATCAAACGACTGATAGTGATGGAGAAGTTCATGTCGGTGCTCCATCCTGAGTTGCGAGTAAGGGTGAGAGAAGCAGGTATTAAGGACCTGAAGGCTGCAGCGGACCGAGCCGACATGCTGGAGGAGGCACTACATATCAGGAGGGAGGGGCCGCCCAGACACTCGCCTTACCCCAGGTCGGGAGGGAACTTTAGGAGTTCAGGAGGGGCGAGGACGGGTGGGGACTCTCCCAAGAGTAGTGTGCCCGATGAAGTAACGTGGTTCAAGAGCTCAAGAGACGCGGGGAGGAAGCCCCAAGCTGTGAGCAGTGGACCTAACTCGGGAGCAAGTGCTGCAGTCCCGGACACGACGACAGGGAGTCCAAGGAGGACCCAGGGGACGTCTGCAAGTGGTACCGCCAGAGTGACTGGCGAGTGGCCGCCCAGGAGAGGCAGCCGATGCTACAACTGTGGTGTGAGAGGACATTATGCCCGCGAGTGTGAGGAGCACCAAAGGAATGTAGGATTAATGTTGGAAGAGGAGAGAGTGTTTGTTCACACCCCATATTATAGTGGACCCAACGTGAATGGTTGGGAAATGAAGTTGGGTGAACATCCCTTCGTTTTCGGAGCCAACGTGAAGTTTGGAAAGTCAGACCCAGTGGAGGTTGCCGTGCTTCGAGATACGGGTGCTGACATAAGTATGGTGACCAGGAGTATTCTCCCCAAGGAATTTAATGATTCACCTGTGGGAGTGGTGAGGATACGCAGTGTGGGGGAGGAATACAGGTTGCCACTTCACGAAGTACAGCTGATTGCCGACTACGGAGTCGAGAGAGCTATAGTAGCTGTAGCCCCTAAGTTACCCCTAGAGCATGTACAGATGGTGCTGGGTAATGACCTCGGAGGAGGCAGGATACAACCCGATTGGGCCAGGAGTGCCTATGTTTCAAGCAGCGGTACAACCCTGCCAGGTGAGGTATCAGTCGCTCCAAATAATAGTGAGGAAGCCGACTTCGACAGGGAAAACGTCGCCAGAGACGACGACAACGAGGGCGAGAGTGCAGAGAGGTCGTCGGAGGTTGTGGAAAACCCCGACGGGGACCTCCGACTAAGCCTGATGATGCGTGTGGAGGAGTGGCGAGGAGCAGCTGTACAAACGCCTGGGGCGGTGAAGAGGCTGCAGACCGCACTCCCTCCATACAGAAACGTAAATAAAGTGAGCTCAGTGGATGAGCGAACGGCAGTGAGGGGCAGAGTGGAGAAGCCACGACGCAAAGCACCCTATGCCGGCCTGATGAATAGTGGTAGGTGCAAGATGAACCACCGTGGTGAGGTGAGCCACAGGGAGGTGGATGAGCCCAACCACGAACCGAAGAAGACGTCTGCAGGGAAGAGAATCTCATGGAGGAGTGAAGATGTTCGTCGGGAACGAAGGAGCGAGTGGTATAGGAAAGGCAATACGAAGAAAGCAGGGAATAGGTACACCCAGGGTAGGCGCCAGCCTAACCAGAGGGGCATTGGGCCATCGCAAAAGCCTAGTGTGGAAGAGAGGAAGCTGCTGGATGGAGTACAGGTTACAAGTGCCACTGTGAGGAGACAACGCACCTACGGGAGAAGAGGAACCGAGAAGAGAGAAGGTTGGCGAAGAGGAGATCATGAGAGGAAACATGGAGTACCTGTAGGACGCAGTGGAAATGCAAGGCTATCTCGGAGTGCACGACGCGGTGGAGGCGCTGCATGCACTGAATCTTACAGTGGTAACGAGCCGTGGGAGTACACTCGTAGCCACGGAGAGAGGATTTCTTGTAGGTGTTCAGGGAACACCCGTCACATCCGGTACTATGCGAGGTGGAGATACAATGAGGCAAGTGACTGGCAAAGTGATATGAGCCACGTCACCAACTGGAGGAGTGACACTTCAGGAACGGAGGGAGCAAGAGTATAGGTTGCCCTCTTGAGTGCTGCTCTTCCGATATGACTCTTATTTTAAGGGGAGGGGTATGTTACGGTGCCCTCTCCTATTTCTTTCGTTTGCCGGCTTAAAGAGTCATATCAGCTCTCCCTACTGATTCTCTGAGGTTCAGGGAGTCTAATGATATATGTGGCGACCAGACCGGCTGCCAGTTAAGGGAAGGGAGTTATATTATAAGTTGTAAATAAAGGAAAATTGGCGCCCTGTTATAAAATGAAACAGTATCCCCTACGGCAGATGTGACCTTTTGGAAGGGACATTAGTCGATCGCGGATTGGTCGACGTAGGTCGCGGGCGACAAATCAGGGCCCGCCATGACGTCACCGAGTGCCCCGGGCGGCGCCAACGTCAGAGTTGTACTGACCGTGGAAGCGACAGGACGCGCCTCGGTCTGCTCTCAAGGATTGGAGGCTCTGCAAGCCTTGTTCAGTGGATTGAGCTGGCCTTCGTTGCCCACCATAGTTATTGGAGACCCTGCGCTTCTGGGAAGCAAAGAGGAACCAAGTTCAGTGAGCAGAGAAGTGCCCAAACTTGGAAAATAGTCGGCGACGACGCTGGGCGGCGCCGCTGGCTGGACGTTGAGGTCTGGAAGGTGGGCGAGCAAGCTAGCTGTGACTGGGGTCACATCCACTGAGAATCTTGGAAGGACGACACAGTGCCTAAGACAAGGAGCGACGCCCTGTGGGAGAGGCGAGTGTGGGGAAAGATAGTGATTAGCTCAGCGCCCATCGATGAACCAGGATTGGGGCAGCTGAATCTCAGGGATTGGAACGGCGACGACGCGAAGGCTTCACGACTCCTGAGGACCTGTGGAACGCCCTGGATCGTCGAGGATCGACCCAAGGAAGCGTGGGAACCTCACACCATCGAGGGACAGGCGTCGTGAGCCAGGAGTGTAAGGTAGATCATTTTCCCTCCCATTACCCCTTGTATGAGTAGGCTAGTTAGGCCACAATATTTACTCGTGTATGTGGCAGCAAGACTTTATTACTTTAATAGTAGAGTAGGCTGCAAGGCAGCTTGTGTCCAGGACTGTCAGAGAGGACATTGTGTATGGATGGCAGGACAGTGAAGAAGAGGTGCCGACGTGGTGAAGAGGCCCTCCGGTGAGAGTGTGAGACTCCTGTCTTCCTGCCCAGTTGAAGGAGAGTTGGAGGTCGTGGTGAAGAGGCTGACGATCTCCAGACTCATCATCCATATTCCATATTCATGTATTACTTGTGATTGTGTGTGTGTGTTCATGTAATTTGCGTCAGTAAATCCACACATTTTATTACTGTGTTTGAGTGTGCCTCCATTTGTGATATTTCTCTATGAGCATACATTTCTGGCTACAAATAATATATAATACACCCACTGAACTGCATTGCTGGGATGCAGATACAATAACCCAGCTGGCGACCTTGCTAAGAGGAAGATAGAGAAGACAGGCGGGAAAGGAGTTCCTGCAACCTTTTTGTCTGGCAGGCAAGACTCAGGGAGGTTATGGTTATAGGTAAGCCTGAGTCTTCCTTCACTCCCCCACGGGTCTAGGCCGGAACTGTTAACAGCAGTTTCCCCGTGGTTGACTGAAGGGCTTCCAGGGTGAATCAGTGGCACCCCTTTGTGGTGGAAGCAAAGACCTGCGGAGGTGGGCATTGTTGGTCCTATCTTGTGTGACCAAGGAGACTCCGGTGAATCCAGGGAGTCGGAGGGGCTGAGTATTTGGGCCCTTTGAGCCCCTAGCAGCCGAGTGTTAGCAGAGCCCCGGACCGCCCACCCCCACGTGACAACACACACACACACAGACACACACACACACACACACACACACACACACACACACACACACACACACACACACACACACACACACACACACACACACACACACACACACACACACAAAAGACTAAGGCTATGTGTTGTGTTCCCTTAACGAGCCACTAATTAAGAGGCTCTGCCAGCCAGACGCAAGAAAAACAACAAATAAAAGAAAAACAAATGCGTGTTGTGAGGCGTCCCGACCACTGTCATCCACCCTGGTGCACCTGGTACCATCCATCTATCCATCCAACCATCCATCTATCCATCCAACCATCCATCTTCTATCTCTTTGTCTCTCTCTCCTTATACGCTATAATCAACCCATCCACCGAATTGACAGTACGATTAATTATAATAAGTACATTTTCTTACTGTCATAAACAATGCATAATTGCACTTACGGGGCTGTTACATTTACCTAACTCCCTCCCCCGATATAATTCTCCTCGTTTTCTGTTAAGTCACTCAGAATTTTTAGGATGAAGACTTCAATTTCAATAATCAATTCACAAGTTTTAAATATCAGGAATTTCTTTTTCAGGTTTATTAAACAATATAGATTTTATACAAAATTTTAAAATATCCCGAGTTACTTTACAATTTATTGATATATTTTAGTTGTGTTTTATTAGTTTTATAAAACTGTAATATCAATATAGCTATAGGTTAAGTACTAATTGTAATTAAAAAGCAATAAAATTATTATCTTCAAAAGCTAAGACGGTTAGGTGAGGTCGTGGTTTTCTATTCAGTTTTTCAGGTAAACTCAAATATTCTCAATATATTTGACAATACGATTTAATACTAATTGAAAATAAGGACAATTCCTAACTGCTATGAATAGTACATAATTGCACTTATTTGTCTCCTTACATTTACCACCCCATTTTTGGAGGACGGGCTGACTATAATAGTGTATGAAGTGTGGACGCCGAGGGGTAGTAAGAGGTCAGAAAAGGACAGTCCCCCCTGCCCGCTGGTCCAGCCCCTGGGGCGGCTCCACGGTCTGCGGACGCAGTGTGGGACACGTCGCTGTTATGCTAGTACGGGTAAGTTATCGACAAATGGAACTTTCTGTTATTTTTCCCAAGATTAGTGAGTAATGAGGCATATTACTGCAGGGATTTTTTTTTAATATTTAGGTGTGTAGCTAGATGGTAGTGGCGAATGTGGTCGTGGGGGTCTGAATGTGATCCTGGAATGGTGTTCTCTATTGAATTATGGTGACTACGATTAGTCTATGTTCGTCCCGTATCTTAGACCATTCCCTCTGCCAATTTATATGAGGATATATATATATATATATATATATATATATATATATATATATATATATATATATATATATATATATATATATATATATATATATATATATGTCGTACCTAATAGCCAGAACGCACTTCTCAGCCTACTAATCAAGGCCCGATTTGCCTAATAAGCCAAGTTTTCCTGAATTAATATATTTACTATAATTTTTTTCTTATGAAATGATAAAGCAACCCTTTTCTCTATGTATGAGGTCAATTTTTTTTTTATTGGAGTTAAAATTAACGTAGATATATGGCCGAACCTAACCAACCCTACCTAACCTAACCTAACCTATATTTATAGGTAAGGTTAGGTAGCCAAAAAAAGCTAGGTTAGGTTAGGTTAGGTAGGTTAGGTTGACGAAAAAACATTAATTCATGAAAACTTGGCTTATTAGGCAAATCGGGCCTTGAATAGTAGGCTGAGAAGTGCGTTCTGGCTATTAGGTACGACATATATATATATATATATATATATATATATATATATATATATATATATATATATATATATATATATATATATATATATATATATATATATATATATGTTTCATTGAATATGACCGCATATTCTGTATTTATTATTTTTTGGTTTAGGGCTTCTATCCCTCTAACTATTTTCTTAGCATCAGGGCTTAATTGGAATAGGAGTTCTCCAAAACTCATTTTCGTACTTTTAAGGTGAAGAAAAGAAGTGATTTACTATAGAGTGTATTACACTTATTTGTATAATTTGCACGACGTTTCGAACCTCCATGGTTCATTCTCAAGTGAACAGATCTTACAATACTAGTTGATTTTATACCCGCATTAGGTCAGGTGATAATACAATGAAGGTGAAAAACATGGGGGGATACATAAGGGATAAACATAGGGGCTGCAGAAGGCTAATTGGCCCATACGAGGCATCTCCTATCCAAACACAAAGATTAATCCAGTGTAATTGGCCTGTTATGTTGGACATTGTCTTCTGTGTTGGCATCGATATGTTCTTGTCTTGTCCTTACTCTCATGGTAAGGACATAGAGCGACCTACCATGAACACCCAAATCACGGAACTATTTACTCTACCCACCATGAGAGTAAGGACAAGACCAGAACATATCGATGCCAACACAGAAGACAATGTCCAACATAACAGGCCAATTACACTGGATTAATCTTTGTGTTTGGATAGGAGATGCCTCGTATGGGCCAATAAGCCTTCTGCAGCCCCTATGTTTATCCCTTATGTATCCCCCCATGTTTTTCACCTTCATTGTATTATCACCTGACCTAATGCGGGTATAAAATCAACTAGTATTGTAAGATCTGTTCACTTGAGAATGAACCATGGAGGTTCGAAACGTCGTGCAAATTATACAAATAAGTGTAATACACTCTATAGTAAATCACTTCTTTTCTTCACCTTAAAAGTACGAAAATGAGTTTTGGAGAACTCCTATTCCAATTAAGCCCTGATGCTAAGAAAATAGTTAGAGGGATAGAAGCCCTAAACCAAAAAATAATAAATACAGAATATGCGGTCATATTCAATGAAACATGTTTGAAAGAAAACCTGCTGCCAGTATACACCAATATATATATATATATATATATATATATATATATATATATATATATATATTGTGACGATAATCTCTTTCAAGAGAGATTGAGCCTGCTCTTCCCTTCAAAGTACGTAACAACAACAGATAATATAGAAGATATATCCAGCAAGTATCTCCAAAACGTTTTGCCCAGAGAGCAAAACGTATCCAGCACACCGGCACACCTGCTACCGCCCGCCACCGTAAACCGGCAAACTGCTTGTCCATTGCCTGCCTGTCGCTGATTGGCTGGTGTCCCGTCGCACCTGCCCTCCACCCTCCGCCACAAGTTGATGTCTGGGCTGCAGTGGCCCAGAGTAGTCAGAATATCCCAGTGCTCCTTGCAGCTGACATCTCTCATTGGTAGACTAAGCCTTGGCTTTTGTGTACTAAGGGAGGTGGCAGCTCGAAGCCAATATTCCGGCATCATTATTATTTATTTTGCTATTACTCACTTGTCTTAACGTAACTTTTCATTTGCCAGTGATTATTCATATTATTTTGTTTGTTGACTTGCCTTGTATGTTTTATGCTTATTTTATTCATGTCTTGTTTTTCTAACGTAATTAAAATTTCATTGTTAAATTTACTTGTGTTTTGTGTGTCTCCTCATTTACCTTACCACAGACGAAAGTTCCAGCTTATTCTATTTTTTTTCTTTAATGTGACGAGGCTATGCCCCTAGCTTTTGAAACAGCCGAACACCAACGCTTTACCGTCACTATATATATATATATATATATATATATATATATATATATATATATATATATATATATATATATATATATATATATATATATTGAGTCAGTACTTATACGGTGCAGTTAAGGAGCCTCAGGTATTGGAGCCTCAGAGGTGTGACTAATTCACGACACTACACAGAGAGACTTAAGACACGTACCAAGTAGTTCACTCTAATTGGCACCCATTTCCGATCCATTGACGACTCCTGCAGGGGGGGGGGGAGCTGCCCTAAATTGTCCTAAAGTGACTATTGGAAAAGTTTCATGGCCTAGCATTCGCAAACGAGGTTAACTTGGCTTAAAATATATGTAAATATGTAGGCTTAAGGTCTATCAGCCTCTGGAGGGTTATTAAGGTCTGTCAACCTCTGGAGGGTTATTAAGGTCTGTCAACCTCTGGAGGGTTATTAAGGTCTGTCAACCTCTGGAGGGTTATTAAGGCCTGTCAACCTCTGGAGGGTTATTAAGGCCTGTCAACCTTTGGAGGGTTATTAAGGCCTATCAACCACTGGAGGGTTATTAAGTCCTATCAACCTCTGGAGGGTTATTAAGGCCTATCAACCTATGGAGGGTTATTAAGGCCTATCAACCTTTGGAGGGCTATTAAGGCCTATCAATCTATGGAGGGCTATTAAGAGTTCTGGGAGTTCTTCTACTATAATCCGCAACTTGGGAGTATAATTGACTTGTGAGAGTTTGGTCCACCAGGCTGTTGCTTGGAGCGGCCCGCAGGCCCACATACCCACCACAGCCCGGTTGGTCCGGCACTCCTTGGAGGAAACAATCTAGTTTCCTCTTGAAGATGTCCACGGTTGTTCCGGCAATATTTCTTATGCTTGCTGGGAGGACGTTGAACAACCGCGGACCTCTGATGTTCATACAGTGTTCTCTGATTGTGCCTATGGCACCTCTGCTCTTCACTGGTTCTATTCTACATTTTCTTCCTTGTCGTTCACTCCAGTACGTTGTTATTTTACTGTGTAGATTTGGGACCTGGCCTTCCAGTATCTTCCAGGTGTATATTATTTGGTATCTCTCTCGTCTTCTTTCTAGTGAGTACATTTGGAGAGCTTTGAGACGATCCCAATAATCTAGGTGCTTTATCGCGTCTATGCGTGCCGTATATGTTCTCTGTATTCCCTCTATTTCAGCAATCTCTCCTGCTCTGAAGGGGGAAGTGAGTACTGAGCAGTACTCAAGACGGGACAACACAAGTGACTTGTAGAGTACAACCATTGTGATGGGATCCCTGGATTGTTGTTTTAGATTCAACATCTCGGAAGAAATATTGCAGGTAGCACGGGCTATGGTGATCCCGAAGGTCTGGTTGTGTCGCCTATTACGTGTATGTCTTAAAGTCGACGTGTTGCGTGTATAATAACCCAACCAGGGTAGTTGGAGGGCCTGATCACTCCTCAGTAGACACTGATAGGTGAGATCTCTCCTCCGACCCTAACCCCCCCTTCTCCAGCCCCTTAATACCTCCCCCCCCCCCGACCCCTAGAAGGTCCCTGAGGACGGAGGTCCCTCCACGGCGGCGGCTGTAGTGATGACCTATTGGTATTGATCTCGGTCCAGTTGTGCCAGGGAGATCCCGACAGTGTGAAAGTGTTCAATACACAATGTGTATTCACCTTAATCACCTTCAGTGATTAAGTGCTCAATAGCACACTAGTTTCTGTAGCTGCTGTTACCATATATATATATATATATATATATATATATATATATATATATATATATATATATATATATATATATATATATATATATATATATATATTTTTTTTTTTTTTTTTTTAAACCTAGAAGGGGTACCACCTCTAGTGCAAGTGTAGGGACCCATAGCCTCGGAGAAGAAAATAAAGAGTACTCAGAGAAGACCTTGTGGATCCTCACTGAACACTTTGATATTTTCTTCTCCTACCACCCCTATTCTTTTGGTATGTGTGTATATATATCTAACTTTATTTGAAAATGTCATTACACAAAAAAAGTTACAATATTGATTACATGCAGGGTACAAGGCTGCTTGTCACAAGTTGAACAGCTCCTCCAGCTCCTCAGATGGCGGGCAGGAACCATGGATGCAGTGAGCATTTCCTCTCTGGATTGCCACACTAAGGCGCTGAAAAAGAAAACTGGCAGCTCTAGGGTCTCTAGTTGTTTCGATTAGCTTAGACCCCAACTCCTTTAAAAAGCTAGCAGCACTTTTACCCCAGGCACCAAGTGTCTCTGAGGCAATGGGGACAAAATTGTAGTGGTGCTCAAGGTCTCTGTATTTACGTGACTTGGCCGCTTCCCGGTGATTGGCAGCTCCTCCTGCTTGTGTAGCACTGAAGTCAACATAGGTATTGGCCAAAGTTGAAACGCAAGTGTAGTCCCACACCAACTGTCTACCATTCTTCCAGGGGTTCACCGTAATTCCGTCTGGGCGACCGACAGGCTCATCAGAGTTGCGGGACATTAGGTAACGGGGCTCTCTCTCTGCTGGACAACCGGCTGTGGTAAGGCTTCTCTTAATAATGTCATTAACCTCGCCGTGTCTTGCATGCCATCCTCCGGTCCTTTGGCAAAGAAGGCCATGCCGTCCATATCTGTCGGCCTCTGCCTCGCCGCAAATACACCTGTATTCGGTGTGGATTGGGGCAGCTAGGCGGAGAGCCACGGCAATTCGGAGGGCCTGCGGTGTGAGACGGGTGCCGGTTGCTGACATTGGGGTTGCTAATAGGAAATCACCTGCATGGGGAGCTGCTACAGCTCTAAGTCGGGCAGTGTCATGTGGTGTCGTCGCAGCTTCTAGCAAAGTTGCAGCTTCTTGGTCGGCAATGGGGCGATCCCAGCTGGATTGCTTATGGGCTTCAGGAGGCGGTGGTTGGGGTGCTGGTCCTGCGAGAGAGACCCATTTGGTTGTGCAGTCTGTGAAGCTGGGATCATGCACCCCTGCCTGTTGAACTAGGTGCTCAGGTAGGATTTCCTTCACCAGGTTGTCAGACCCCACTGAAGAGGACAGGAACGCTGGTACAGCAATTTGTGTTGCTGTGCGCACGCCAAGGCCCCCGAGTCTGACAGGAAGGGAGGCCTGTTTCCACTGTGAGTCGCTGAGGGAAAGATTGAGGGCTTTTTCTAGTGTTGATTTCAGCAAGCTGTCATACTCTTCTAATTTAATATTGTTGAAAGATGGCGAACATCTTAGAAAGTAGGTCAGCCTGGGGAGGGACAAGCATATGGTGATGAGGTAAAGTGCATCATGAGCATCGATGTCTTCAATCCTCTCGTTCATCCTCTTCAGGTCAGTGATCTTCTTACCGAGGACCCCGTCGATGGCATTCCTTCCAAGAGGAGCACCTAGGAGTGTGCTGTCCTCAGGGTTGGTTGTATGAATGTCAGGCAAAACAACCTTTATTTGCTCTATTATGTGCTGGTTGGTGGAGGTTATTTCACACTTGGAAGGGTTCAGGGTGAGGCCTAGGCTTGCTCCTTGCTCCTGGATTATTCTTATGTCGTCCATATATATATATATATATATATATATATATATATATATATATATATATATATATATATATATATATATATTTATATATATATATATATATCAATGAATATGAATGCATATTCCGTGTGGATTATTTTCTTGTTCAGGGCTTCTATCGCTCTGATAGAAGAAGCTTCTATCCCTCATTCTATCACTGAGGGATAGATACTCGAGAAGGAAGAGCCCTTCCATCAATGTCACATTTGTTCCAGGTTCACTAAATGAATAAAAATTTATTGTATAATGTATTATACTTATTAGAGTTTATACAACGTTACGAACCAGAGGTAAGTCTCAGACCTGGTCCCTGAGGTCACCGTGACCCTGAGGTCTCAGACCTGGTCCCTGAGGTCACCGTGACCCTGAGGTCTCAGACCTGGTCCCTGAGGTCAGTGTGACCCTGAGGTAGGTCTCAGACCTGGTCCCTGAGGTCACCGTGACCCTGAGGTCTCAGACCTGGTCCCTGAGGTCACCGTGACCCTGAGGTCTCAGACCTGGTCCCTGAGGTCACCGTGACCCTGAGGTCTCAGACCTGGTCCCTGAGGTCAGCGTGACCCTGAGGTCTCAGACCTGGTCCCTGAGGTCACCGTGACCCTGAGGTCTCAGACCTGGTCCCTGAGGTCAGTGTGACCCTGAGGTCTCAGACCTGGTCCCTGAGGTCACCGTGACCCTGAGGTAAGTCTCAGACCTGGTCCCTGAGGTCACCGTGACCCTGAGGTCTCAGACCTGGTCCCTGAGGTCACCGTGACCCTGAGGTCTCAGACCTGGTCCTTGAGGTCACCGTGACCCTGAGGTCTCAGACCTGGTCCCTGAGGTCACCGTGACCCTGAGGTCTCAGACCTGGTCCCTGAGGTCACCGTGACCCTGAGGTCTCAGACCTGGTCCCTGAGGTCAGTGTGACCCTGAGGTAGGTCTCAGACCTGGTCCCTGAGGTCACCGTGACCCTGAGGTCTCAGACCTGGTCCCTGAGGTCAGTGTGACCCTGAGGTCTCAGACCTGGTCCCTGAGGTCACCGTGACCCTGAGGTAAGTCTCAGACCTGGTCCCTGAGGTCACCGTGACCCTGAGGTAAGTCTCAGACCTGGTCCCTGAGGTCAGCGTGACCCTGAGGTAAGTCTCAGACCTGGTCCCTGAGGTCACCGTGACCCTGAGGTAGGTCTCAGACCTGGTCCCTGAGGTCACCGTGACCCTGAGGTAGGTCTCAGACCTGGTCCCTGAGGTCACCGTGACCCTGAGGTCTCAGCCCTGGTCCCTGAGGTCACCGTGACCCTGAGGTAAGTCTCAGCCCTGGTCCCTGAGGTCACCGTGACCCTGAGGTCTCAGACCTGGTCCCTGAGGTCACCGTGACCCTGAGGTAGGTCTCAGACCTGGTACCTGAGGCCAGGGACCAGGTCTGAGTCTTACAATGGTCTTACCACAATAGTTGAGCTCAATCACCTCCTTATAGCCTGGTCCCGGGTTCGATTCCCGGGCAAGACGAGATTATTGCAGCCCTTACACCCGATGACTCTGTTTACCCAGCAGTAGTTTACAACTGAGGAGTATATATATATATATATATATATATATATATATATATATATATATATATATATATATATATATATATATATATATATATATATATATCTATTGTTTGTTGACATAAAGGAGAATGTTTTCTTGAAATAGTTCTGCACTAATAACTGGAGGGAGCCGGTCGGCCGAGCGGACAGCACGCTGGACTTGTGATCCTGTGGTCCCGGGATCGATCCCAGGCGCCGGCGAGAAACAATAGGCAGAGTTTCTTTCACCCTATGCCCCGGTTACCTAGCAGTAAAATAGGTACCTGGGTGTTAGTCAGCTGTCACGGGCTGCTTCCTGGGGGTGGAGGCCTGGTCGTGGACCGGGCCACGGGGACACTAAAGCCCCGAAATCATCTCAAGATAACCTCAAGATAGGCCGCGAGGTATTACTCCGCCAGTAAAGCAGCGCCCTAAAGGTGGAGGTTCTTCAGGAGTGGACCCGTAATCTTATAAGTAACGTCGCTTTACGCTGGTATGCGCGGCTATGGCCAAAAATGGACCGAATTTGAAATGAAATCGGCTGACGAAAGTGACGAACTGTCCCGTTTTCTGTTTGGATCCTCCGGCTTCCTCGGTTAGGTTAGGAGAGGAAAATGTCAATTAAGGATTTTGTTGACGTTTTGAAACTTTATGAGAATTTCCTGCCCTCCTGACCTGCCAGAGGTCCCTTAACTCGCTGTCTGGAAAAAAAAATCCAAAATTTATTTGAATTTTTTTCATTTTCAAATTATGTCCAATTTTGTCCAAATGGCAAAGGGCCCAGTTGAGACGTAAGTTGTCATAGGACAGAGGCCAGATTCACGAAAGTACTTACGCAAGCACTTACGAACCTGTACATCTTTTCTCAATCTTTGGCGGCTTTGTTTACAATTATTAAACAGTTAATGAGCTCCGAAGCACCAGAAGGCTGTTTATAACAATAACAACAGTTGATTGGCAAGTTTTCATGCTTGTAAACTGTTTAATAAATGTAACCAAAGCCGTCAAAGATTGAGGAAAGATGTACACGTTCGTAAGTGCTTGCGTAACTGCTTCGTGAATCATGCCCCTTGTCCCCTGAGGGTTGTGCCCGGCCGTACAGTCAGACGAGCCTGGTGGTGGTACTCACGAGGGCTGTCAGCAAGTGCTGAAAGTCTACTGAGCAGCACGACGTCAGCGTAGAGGCCAGGGATTATGTGTCAGGGGCTGACAGTGGTGGTGCTGGACCGGACAGTGTTGGACTACCAGCTGCATGCCGACCAGAGCCAGTTGGGCACATACCCGCCAAACACACACCGAAACTACGACGTTGGAACAAGTTTTAACACCTCCTAACCAGTTATAACAACCAATATATCAAGTTGTAACAACGTTCTAATTCGTCATAAACACGTTAAGCCAAGATGTAACAACTTTATTACAAGTTGTAACAAGCGGAAAATAGAGACAGTTTCGGTTTGTGTTTCCAGGGTTAACATCTAACTTGCTATCCTTCTGAAAGCACTGATTGATATCAAATCAATTACGACATGTACTGTCGCGTGTGTATGTGTTATAAACACACACGCGACACATATGTGTGTGTTATAAAGACACATATGTGTCGCATATACACCAGCTTGTTCCCCTACGCCTCGACTCCCACCTTGACTCAGAAACAAGCAAATTATTCCCCTAAACAACATTTAAAACACACGACCACAACACCCCCCCCCCCAACGTGACAGCGAGCTGTTGTGGCTAGCATCTTGTAAAGACCAGGAGCCGAGCGGACAGCACGCTGGACTTGTGATCCTGTGGTCCCGGGATCGATCCCAGGCGCCGGCGAGAAACAATAGGCAGAGTTTCTTTCACCCTATGCCCCTGTTACCTAGCAGTAAAATAGGTACCTGGGTGTTAGTCAGCTGTCACGGGCTGCTTCCTGGGGGGGGTGGAGGCCTGGTCGAGGACCGGGCCGCGGGGACACTAAAGCCCCGAAATCATCTCAAGATAACCTGACCAGACGATGGTTTGGGAGGAAAAATTGGACAGTTTGAGGGCAGGAAAGAGAATATTGGAGTGAAAGAAGTCGAGGAGTGTAGTGTTGAGAGAGAGGAGGAGGTGGGAGAGGGGCCGTATATCAGGCGGGAGAGGCTGGTATTGTCTGGCCTTGGGCTCTAACTCTCGGGCTTATACTCACTCTACCCCCCCCCCCTCCCCCCCCACCCCGCATAACACTACACTTGGAGCTGGGGTCTATTTCCCGCCAGGAGGATGTGATCGTGCGTCTGGCAGCCTTAAGCTGCTCCAGTACGACAAGTTTATTTATTTTATTTATTTATTTATATATATACAAGAAGGTACATTGGGTTTGTGAGGATACACAGCATAGTATTAACACTCTTGTAAAGCCACTAGTACGCGCAGCGTTTCGGGCAGGTCCTTAATCTAACAGATAATTTTAAGTAGGTAAATTCTAGCAGAATTAATAACATGATAACAAATACATTACAAGAAAAAAAATGAGATGAGAGAGATTAGTAAGTATATTAAAGCTCTGATTGATTACATTGACAGCTTGATTGGTAATTTAGACAAGATTAATAGACACCATACAGCAGATTGACAGTACATATAAGACAGCAATGATCACAATGGTAAAGATGTTTGGATTGGGTACATAAAGATTGGGAGATTGGGTAGCAATAGATACAGTGCAGTTTTAAAGCAAAGGTAAAAAACTATGAAGATGAAATTAGGTACTTTTTAGTATTGTTTTTGAATGTCACAAAAGTTGGACAGCTTTTCAATTCAATAGGGAGTGAGTTCCATAGACTGGGTCCCTTTATTTGCATGGAGTGTTTACACAGATTAAGTTTGACTCTGGGGATATCAAAGAGATATTTATTTCTGGTGTGGTGATAATGGGTCCTATTACATCTGTCCAGGGAGAGTTTCAGAGCAGGATTTGTATTTAAGAACAGGGTTTTGTAAATGTAGTTGACACAAGAGAATTTGTGGAGTGAGATTATGTTTAGCATGTTTAAGGAGTTAAACAAGGGGGCTGAGTATTGTCTGAAAGCAGAATTTGTTATTATTCTGATAGCAGATTTTTGCTGGGTGATGATGGACTTGAGGTGGTTTGCAGTGGTTGAACCCCATGCACAGATACCATAGTTGAGATAGGGATAGATTAGTGCATAATATAGAGAGATGAGAGCAGAGTTAGGTACATAATATCTGATTTTGGAGAGTATACCAACTGTCTTAGAGACTTTCTTAGTTATGTGTTGTATGTGGGTGCTGAAGTTGAGTCTCTTGTCTAGGAATAGGCCAAGAAACTTTCCATCATTTTTATTGCTAATGTTTACATTGTCTATCTGAAGCTGAATTGCATTTGTTGATTTGTTTCCAAATAAGATGTAGTAGGTCTTTTCTATATTAAGTGTTAGTTTGTTGGTTGACATCCATAAGTGGACTTTTTTTAGTTCATTATTAACAACACCATTTAGTGTATGTGGGTTGAGGTTAGAGTAGATGAGGGTAGTATCATCAGCAAACAAGATAGGTTTCAGAATGTTAGAGACATTAGGCAGACCATTGATGTATATAAGAAAAAGAAGAGGTCCCAAGATGATGCCCTGTGGCACTCCAACGGTTATTGGTAGAGTGGGAGAGATTATATTATTGATGGCTACACATTGGTGTCTATCACTAAAATAGGATTGGATATAGTCCAGTGCATGGCCTCGGATTCCATAATGATGGAGTATACGTAAGAAGTAATCGTGATTAACAGTATCAGAGGCCTTTCTCAGGTCAATGAAGAGTCCAATTGGAAACTCATTTTTGTCAAGGGCTGAGTAGATTATATCAAGGAGACTAATAATTGCATCGTTGGTACTCTTTTGGGAGCGGAAGCCAAGCTGACAGGGGCTGAGAATGTCGAACTTTACGAGGTAGTAGTAGAGCTGTTTGTAGAGAATTTGTTCAGATATTTTTGATAGTATGGGTAGGTTGATATTGGTCTATAATTGTTAGCCATAAGTGCCACCAGACGCAGCACGTGACGCACCACGTGACGCAGTACGTGACGCAGCACGTGACGCAGCACGTGACGCAGTACGTGATGCGTCACGTGACGCAGCACGTGACGCAGTACGTGACGCAGCACGTGACGCAGCACGTGACGCAGCATGTGACGCAGCACGTGACGCAGCACGTGACGCATGTACGTGACGCAGTACGTGACGCAGCACGTGACGCAGCACGTGACGCAGTACGTGACGCAGCACGTGACGCAGCACGTGACGCAGTACGTGACGCAGCACATGACGCAGCACGTGACGCAGCACGTGACGCAGTACGTGACGCACCACATGACGCAGTACAACAGTCACTGTCGTACACAACAACAGTCACCGTCGTACACAACAGTCACCGTCGTACACAACAGTCACCGTCGTACACAACAGTCACCGTCGTACACAACAGTCACCGTCGTACACAACAGTCACCGTCGTACACAACAGTCACCGTCGTACACAACAGTCACCGTCGTACACAACAACAGTCACCGTCGTACACAACAGTCACCGTCGTACACAACAGTCACCGTCGTACACAACAGTCACCGTCGTACACAACAGTCACCGTCGTACACAACAACAGTCACCGTCGTACACAACAGTCACCGTCGTACACAACAGTCACCGTCGTACACAACAACAGTCACCGTCGTACACAACAGTCACCGTCGTACACAACAACAGTCACCGTCGTACACAACAACAGTCACCGTCGTACACAACAGTCACCGTCGTACACAACAACAGTCACCGTCGTACACAACAGTCACCGTCGTACACAACAACAGTCACCGTCGTACACAACAGTCACCGTCGGACACAACAACAGTCACCGTCGTACACAACAACAGTCACCGTCGTACACAACAGTCACCGTCGTACACAACAGTCACCGTCGTACACAACAACAGTCACCGTCGTACACAACAGTCACCGTCGTACACAACAGTCACCGTCGTACACAACAACAGTCACCGTCGTACACAACAGGTCACCGTCGTACCACAACAGTCACCGTCGTACACAAGTAGTCACCGTCGTACACAACAGTCACCGTCGTACACAACAGTCACCGTCGTACACAACAGTCACCGTCGTACACAACAACAGTCACCGTCGTACACAACAACAGTCACCGTCGTACACAACAACAGTCACCGTCGTACACAACAGTCACCGTCGTACACAACAGTCACCGTCGTACACAACAGTCACCGTCGGACACAACAGTCACCGTCGTACACAACAGTCACCGTCGTACACAACAACAGTCACCGTCGTACACAACAGTCACCGTCGTACACAACAGTCACCGTCGTACACAACAGTCACCGTCGTACACAACAACAGTCACCGTCGTACACAACAGTCACCGTCGTACACAACAGTCACCGTCGTACACAACAACAGTCACCGTCGTACACACAACAGTCACCGTCGTACACAACAACAGTCACCGTCGTACACAACAACAGTCACCGTCGTACACAACAGTCACCGTCGTACACAACAACAGTCACCGTCGTACACAACAACAGTCACCGTCGTACACAACAACAGTCACCGTCGTACACAACAGTCACCGTCGTACACAACAGTCACCGTCGTACACAACAACAGTCACCGTCGTACACAACAACAGTCACCGTCGTACACAACAGTCACCGTCGTACACAACAACAGTCACCGTCGTACACAACAACAGTCACCGTCGTACACAACAACAGTCACCGTCGTACACAACAACAGTCACCGTCGTATACAACAACAGTCACCGTCGTACACAACAACAGTCACCGTCGTACACAACAGTCACCGTCGTACACAACAACAGTCACCGTCGTACACAACAACAGTCACCGTCGTACACAACAGTCACCGTCGTACACAACAGTCACCGTCGTACACAACAGTCACCGTCGTACACAACAACAGTCACCGTCGTACACAACAACAGTCACCGTCGTACACAACAACAGTCACCGTCGTACACAACAGTCACCGTCGTACACAACAACAGTCACCGTCGTACACAACAGTCACCGTCGTACACAACAACAGTCACCGTCGTACACAACAACAGTCACCGTCGTACACAACAACAGTCACCGTCGTACACAACAGTCACCGTCGTACACAACAGTCACCGTCGTACACAACAGTCACCGTCGTACACAACAACAGTCACCGTCGTACACAACAGTCACCGTCGTACACAACAACAGTCACCGTCGTACACAACAACAGTCACCGTCGTACACAACAGTCACCGTCGTACACAACAACAGTCACCGTCGTACACAACAACAGTCACCGTCGTACACAACAACAGTCACCGTCGTACACAACAACAGTCACCGTCGTACACAACAACAGTCACCGTCGTACACAACAACAGTCACCGTCGTACACAACAACAGTCACCGTCGTACACAACAGTCACCGTCGTACACAACAACAGTCACCGTCGTACACAACAGTCACCGTCGTACACAACAACAGTCACCGTCGTACACAACAACAGTCACCGTCGGACACAACAACAGTCACCGTCGGACACAACAACAGTCACCGTCGTACACAACAACAGTCACCGTCGTACACAACAGTCACAGTCGTACACAACAACAGTCACCGTCGTACACAACAGTCACAGTCGTACACAACAACAGTCACCGTCGTACACAACAGTCACCGTCGTACACAACAACAGTCACCGTCGTACACAACAGTCACCGTCGTACACAGTAGTCACCGTCGTACACAACAGTCACCGTCGTACACAAGTCACCGTCGTACACAACAGTCACCGTCGTACACAACAACAGTAACCGTCGTACACAACAGTCACCGTCGTACACAACAACAGTCACCGTCGTACACAACAGTCACCGTCGTACACAACAACAGTCACCGTCGTACACAACAACAGTCACCGTCGGACACAACAACAGTCACCGTCGGACACAACAACAGTCACCGTCGTACACAACAACAGTCACCGTCGTACACAACAGTCACAGTCGTACACAACAACAGTCACCGTCGTACACAACAGTCACAGTCGTACACAACAACAGTCACCGTCGTACACAACAGTCACCGTCGTACACAACAACAGTCACCGTCGTACACAACAACAGTCACCGTCGTACACAACAACAGTCACCGTCGTACACAACAGTCACCGTCGTACACAACAGTCACCGTCGTACACAACAACAGTCACCGTCGTACACAACAACAGTCACCGTCGTACACAACAGTCACCGTCGTACACAACAGTCACCGTCGTACACAACAGTCACCGTCGGACACAACAACAGTCACCGTCGTACACAACAACAGTCACCGTCGTACACAACAACAGTCACCGTCGTACACAACAGTCACCGTCGTACACAACAACAGTCACCGTCGTACACAACAGTCACCGTCGTACACAACAGTCACCGTCGTACACAACAACAGTCACCGTCGTACACAACAGTCACCGTCGTACACAACAGTCACCGTCGTACACAACAACAGTCACCGTCGTACACAGTAGTCACCGTCGTACACAACAGTCACCGTCGTACACAACAAGTCACCGTCGTACACAACAGTCACCGTCGTACACAACAACAGTCACCGTCGTACACAACAGTCACCGTCGTACACAACAGTCACCGTCGTACACAACAACAGTCACCGTCGTACACAACAACAGTCACCGTCGTACACAACAGTCACCGTCGTACACAACAGTCGTACACAACAGTCACCGTCGTACACAACAGTCGTACACAGTAGTCACCGTCGTACACAACAGTCGTACACAGTAGTCACCGTCGTACACAACAGTCACTGTCGTACACAACAACAGTCACCGTCGTACACAACAGTCACCGTCGTACACAACAGTCACCGTCGTACACAACAACAGTCACCGTCGTACACAGTAGTCACCGTCGTACACAACAGTCACCGTCGTACACAACAAGTCACCGTCGTACACAACAGTCACCGTCGTACACAACAACAGTCACCGTCGTACACAACAGTCACCGTCGTACACAACAGTCGTACACAACAGTCACCGTCGTACACAACAGTCGTACACAGTAGTCACCGTCGTACACAACAGTCGTACACAGTAGTCACCGTCGTACACAACAGTCACTGTCGTACACAACAACAGTCACCGTCGTACACAACAGTCACCGTCGTACACAACAGTCACCGTCGTACACAACAACAGTCACCGTCGTACACAGTAGTCACCGTCGTACACAACAGTCACCGTCGTACACAACAAGTCACCGTCGTACACAACAGTCACCGTCGTACACAACAACAGTCACCGTCGTACACAACAGTCACCGTCGTACACAACAATAGTCACCGTCGTACACAACAACAGTCACCGTCGTACACAACAGTCACCGTCGTACACAACAGTCGTACACAACAGTCACCGTCGTACACAACAGTCGTACACAGTAGTCACCGTCGTACACAACAGTCGTACACAGTAGTCACCGTCGTACACAACAACATGGGAGACCAATCACAGTGGGAGGACCAATATCACTCCCAATCCTCGGCTCCTCGCCCACCCAATCCCACCAGATTAAATACATTAAGGGTTTTGTCCCATCAGACCTCCAGGCTCCTCCTGTTTACTCAACAGTTTCAACTGCTCCCCAAACGAGGCAATTGGGGGAGGCCTATCGTTGAGGTCTATAGGCCTACAGCTTCCTCCATTGGTGGGGTAACGGGAGCAAAGAGCTGATTGGCCAGTCACTAAGTGCTGAATAGTTTAGCTCAGATCATAAGTCAGGTTAACAGGAATGTTTGTGAATGTAAAGAGAGAAAAATAGTGTATTTGGGGAAGAGTTAAGTTGTCAACCTCTGGAGGGTTATTAAGGCCTATCAACCTCTGGAGGGTTATTAAGGCCTATCAACCTCTGGAGGGTTATTAAGCCCTAACAACCTCTGGAGAGTTAGTAAGACCAATCAACCTCTGGAGGGTTATTAAGACCAATCAACCTCTGGAGGGTTATCAAGGCCTGTCAACCTCTGGAGGGTTATTAAGGCCTATCAACCTCTGGAGGGTTATTAAGGCCTATCAACCTCTGGAGGGTTATTAAGCCCTAACAACCTCTGGAGAGTTAGTAAGACCAATCAACCTCTGGAGGGTTATTAAGACCAATCAACCTCTGGAGGGTTATCAAGGCCTGTCAACCTCTGGAGGGTTATTAAGGCCTATCAACCTCTGGAGAGTTAGTAAGACCAATCAACCTCTGGAGGGTTGTTAACACCTATCAACCTCTGGAGGGTTATTAAGACCTATTAACCTCTGGAGGGTTATTAAGACCTATCAACCTCTGGAGGGTTATTAAGGCCTGTCAACCTCTGGAGGGTTATTAAGCCCTAACAACCTCTGGAGAGTTAGTAAGACCAATCAACCTCTGGAGGGTTATTAAGACCTATCAACCTCTGGAGGGTTATTAACACCTATCAACCTCTGGAGGGTTATTAAGACCTATCAACATCTGGAGGGTTATTAAGGCCTATCAACCTCTGGAGAGTTATTAAGACCTATCAACCTCTGGAGGGTTATCAAGACCTATCAACCTCTGGAGGGTTATTAAGACCTATCAACCTCTGGAGGGTTATCAAGACCTATCAACCTCTGGAGGGTTATTAAGGCCTGTCAACCTCTGGAGGGTTATTAAGACCTATCAACCTCTGGAGGGTTATTAAGGCCTATCAACCTCTGGAGGGTTATTAAGACCTATCAACCTCTGGAGGGTTATTAAGACCTATCAACCTCTGGAGGGTTATTAAGACCTATCAACCTCTGGAGGGTTATCAAGACCTATCAACCTCCGGAGGGTTATCAAGACCTATCAACCTCTGGAGGGTTATCAAGCCCGCCACAACAGCTCACTAACCAACTAGCAAGTAAGATATAGTCCTGACTACAGTATACTCTCAGTCTATATCCACCAAGAATATATTTATATGTTAATAGAATATGATACTCGTTTTCTGCACCTCTGGTACACATCTGAACAAGAGTGAATAAAAACATATTCTAGTATAAACTATGTTATTATTTAATAGTAAAAATTTTATTAATATTTATTAGTGCAAATTTTATTATCATTTCATATTGCAAATTTTATTATTATTCAATAGTGCAAAATTTATTGTTTTTTTGTTGCAAATATCTTGGTTATCATTTGAAAAAATATATCGGTAAAAATTCTCGAGTCGATTTTCATGTTTTTTTTCTGGGGGGGAGTTACTGTGACGACTGGAATATCAGGCCCTGTGGCACTCCTGACATTATAGCCTGGGGCACTGTGGCACCCCTGACATTATAGCCTGGGGCACTGTGGCACCCCTGACATTATAGCCTGGGGCACTGTGGCACCCCTGACATTATAGCCTGGGGCACTGTGGCACCCCTGACATTATAGCCTGGGGCACTGTGGCACCCCTGACATTATAGCCTGGGGCCCTGTGGCACCCCTGACATTATATCCTGGGGCACTATGGCACCCCTGACATAATAGCCTGGGGCACTGTGGCACCCCTGACATTATAGCCTGGGACACTGTGGCACCCCTGACATTATAGCCTGGGGCACTGTGGCACCCCTGACATTATAGCCTGGGGCACTGTGGCACCCCTGACATTATAGCCTCCTGGGGCCCTGTGGCACCCCTGACATTATAGCCTGGGGCACTGTGGCACCCCTGACATTATAGCCTGGGGCACTGTGGCACCCCTGACATTATAGCCTGGGGCACTGTGGCACCCCTGACATTAAAGCCTGGGGCACTGTGGCACCCCTGACATTATAGCCTCCTGGGGCACTGTGGCACCCCTGACATTATAGCCTGGGGCACTGTGGCACCCCTGACATTATAGCCTGGGGCCCTGTGGCACCCCTGACATTATAGCCTCCTGGGGCACTGTGGCACCCCTGACATTATAGCCTGGTTCACTGTGGCACCCCTGACATTATAGCCTCCTGGGACACTGTGGCACCCCTGACATTATAGCCTGGGGCACTGTGGCACCCCTGACATTATAGCCTCCTGGGGCACTGTGGCACCCCTGACATTATAGCCTGGGACACTGTGGCACCCCTGACATTATAGCCACCTGGGACACTGTGGCACCCCTGACATTATAGCCTGGGGCACTGTGGCACCCCTGACATTATAGCCTCCTGGGACACTGTGGCACCCCTGACATTATAGCCTGGGGCACTGTGGCACCCCTGACATTATAGCCTCCTGGGGCACTGTGGCACCCCTGACATTATAGCCTCCTGGGGCACTGTGGCACCCCTGACATTATAGCCTCCTGGGACACTGTGGCACCCCTGACATTATAGCCTGGGACACTGTGGCACCCCTGACATTATAGCCTGGGGCACTGTGGCACCCCTGACATTATAGCCTCCTGGGGCACTGTGGCACCCCTGACATTATAGCCTCCTGGGGCACTGTGGCACCCCTGACATTATAGCCTCCTGGGGCACTGTGGCACCCCTGACATTATAGCCTCCTGGGACACTGTGGCACCCCTGACATTATAGCCTGGGACACTGTGACACCCCTGACATTATAGCCTGGGGCACTGTGGCGCCCCTGACATTATAGCCTCCTGGGGCCCTGTGGCACCCCTGACATTATAGCCTGGGGCACTGTGGCACCCCTGACATTATAGCCTGGGGCACTGTGGCACCCCTGACATTATAGCCTGGGACACTGTGGCACCCCTGACATTATAGCCTCCTGGGGCACTGTGGCACTCCTGACATTATAGCCTCCTGGGGCACTGTGGCA
>NC_091224.1:27789218-27809218 GCF_040958095.1 Procambarus clarkii
ACCAGGAACCACTGGAAGAGTTTGAGATTACCAGTGGGGAAGTAAGGAAGTGTTTACTAGAGTTGGACGTGACGAAGGCTATAGGCCCAGATGGAATCTCCCCTTGGGTTCTAAAGGAAGGAGCAAGAGAACTGAGCCTACCACTCTCCATAGTGTATAACAAATCACTGGCAACAGGGGAACTGCCAGATATTTGGAAAGCAGCTAACGTAGTCCTGATATACAAGAAAGGGGATAGACAGGAGGCACTGAACTACAGGCCAGTGTCCCTAACCTGCATACCATGCAAGCTGATGGAGAAGATTGTGCGAAAAAAACTAGTGGAGCATCTGGAGCGAAGGAACTTTGTAACACAGCATCAACATGGGTTCAGGGATGGCAGGTCCTGCCTCACAGGGTTACTTGAATTCTACGACCAGGCAACAAAAATAAGGCAAGAAAGAGAAGGGTGGGCAGACTGCATATTTTTGGATTGTCAGAAAGCCTTTGATACAGTACCACACAAGAGGCTAGTGCGAAAGTTGGAGATGCAGGCTGGAGTGAGAGGGAAGGTTCTCCGGTGGATAGAGGAATACCTAAGCAACAGGAGACAACGAGTCTGTGTGAGGGGTGAGGCCTCAGATTGGCGAGACGTCACAAGTGGAGTCCCGCAGGGGTCAGTCCTTGGACCTATACTGTTTCTGGTATATGTAAATGATCTCCCAGAGGGTATAGATTCGTTCCTCTCAATGTTTGCCGACGATGCAAAAATTGTGAGGAGGATTGAAACAGAGGATGATAGTAGGAGGCTACAAGATGACCTGGATAGACTGAGTGAATGGTCCAACAAATGGCTGTTGAAGTTCAACCCGAGTAAATGCAAAGTAATGAAACTAGGCAGTGGAAACAGGAGGCCAGGCACAGGATACAGAATAGGAGATGAAGTACTTAATGAAACAGACAGAGAGAAAGATCTAGGAGTTGATATCACACCAAACCTGTCTCCTGAAGCCCACATAAAGAGAATAACGTCTGCGGCATATGCGAGGCTGGCTAACATCAGAACGGCGTTCAGGAACCTGTGTAAGGAATCATTCAGAATCTTGTACACCACATATGTAAGACCAATCCTGGAGTATGCGGCCCCAGCATGGAGCCCGTACCTTGTCAAGCACAAGACGAAGCTGGAAAAAGTCCAAAGGTATGCTACTAGACTAGTCCCAGAACTAAGAGGCATGAGTTATGAGGAAAGGCTGCGGGAAATGCACCTCACGACACTGGAAGACAGAAGAGTAAGGGGGGACATGATCACAACCTACAAAATCCTCAGGGGAATCGACCGGGTAAACAAGGATGAACTATTCAACACTGGTGGGACGCGAACAAGGGGACACAGGTGGAAGCTGAGTACCCAAATGAGCCACAGAGACGTTAGAAAGAACTTTTTCAGTGTCAGAGTAGTTAGTAAATGGAATGCATTAGGAAGTGATGTGGTGGAGGCTGACTCCATACACAGTTTCAAATGTAGATATGATAGAGCCCAATAGGCTCAGGAATCTGTACACCAGTTGATTGACGGTTGAGAGGCGGGACCAAAGAGCCAGAGCTCAACCCCCGCAAGCACAATTAGGTGAGTACAATTAGGTGAGTACACACACACACACACACACACACACACACACACACACACACACACACACACAGCCACACACAGCCACACACACAGCCACACGCACACACACACACACACACACACACACACACACACACACACACACAGACAGACACACACACACACACACACACACACACACACACACACACACACACACACACACACAGCAGGAGGCAGGAGCCACACTGCTCAGGCTCCAGGATACACACACATGTGACTAAGTGTAAGGAGGAGAGTGAGGGCTACGAGCAGTGTCATAAAGGTGTAGGGAAGTTGTAAAGTAACTATGAGACAAGAAGTAAGTGTGAGTGAAAAATCTGAGTGGGAAAAGTTGACATTGCAATAGAGCAGAATGTCAACAAGAAAGATGGCCGCCACCAGAGGACAACTCACCCACGTATGAATGTTGGAGCCAATATTGACCAGGAAAGAAGAAGAGGTATGTGACCTCCAGAGAGAGTGACCTCTCCAGAAGAAGAGGTATGTGACCTCCAGTACCGTCCTGTCTTGGGGGGGGGAAAGTGGTCAATGTCCTCTTGGATACTCAATATGCTTTGTGATATATAATATAGAAGAGAATGGGCACATTGACACAGTTGATACACTATTGCAAGAAGAGGACACTATGGAGATCTTAGACAATTTTTTTAACGAGTAAGTAGACAGGCTTGTTGGTAGGCAAGACAGTAAGGCAGTATGCCAAATGTTGCAAAAAAATCCATGAAGGAACGCAAGCATTCATACCAAAACAGAGATGCAGGACCGTAAAACAGGATTGGTGCAACAGAAACTGTCAAGAGGACCAAAGAGATAATTCAAGAAAATGGGTTCAATATAGGAAGAGGCTGAACTGATAATCATACCAGCACTATAAGCAAGCAAGAAACAATGCAGCGAGGAGCAAGGCAGAAAGGAACTTTGAGAAAGGGAGGGGCCTCGTAGCCTGGTGGATAGCGCGCAGGTCTCGTAATTCTGTGGCGCGGGTTCGATTCCCGCACGAGGCAGAAACAAATGGGCAAAGTTTCTTTCACCCTGAATGCCCCTGTTACCTAGCAGTAAATAGGTACCTGGGAGTTAGTCAGCTGTCACGGGCTGCTTCCTGGGGGTGGAGGCCTGGTCGAGGACCGGGCCGCGGGGACACTAAAAAGCCCCGAAATCATCTCAAGATAACCTCAAGATAAGGGATTACAGACAAAAGTAAAACAGATCCAGGCCTTTTCTATAAATTAATTAAAAGCAAACTGAATGTAAATGATAAATTCCAGAGTGAGAACGGGGGAACAGGAGTAGAGAGAATGTAAAAAATGTGAAATGATAAATGAAAAGTTCTGAAAGTGTGTGTACAAAATGAGGATTTCAGAGACCCGGACCAAATACCAATTCTAGAGCACGCCATAGAAAACAGAGGTACAGTATCTCAAGACTAAATGGAAAAATTACTCTTGAAGCAATTAAGAAATAAGGCGGTCGGACCTGATTAAGTTTCTTTCACCTTGGGTGCTGCGAGAATGTGCAACCGAGCTGAGCATTCCACTCTAACATTCTAGACATCATTGTGCACAAGAATCTTAGCAGATATATGGAAAAAGGCAAACATAGTACCATTCTATACAACTGGTAGTCGAGAGGAAGCCCTCAATTATAGACCCGTATCATTAACAAGTGTGGTAGTCAAAACACCAGAAACAATAGTGGAAGCCAAATAGGTTTAACACCTCGAGAGTAACGACATAATCACACACGGACAGACAGTAAGGTTTTCGAACAGGAAGATCCTGTGTAACAAATCTACTTAGTTCTTATGATAAGAGCCACAAAGATAATATAGGAAGGAGGTGGTTGGGCTGTGTCTATCTGGACCTAAAAATAAAAGGCTTTTCATAGAGTCCCACACAAGAGACTGTTCTGGAAACTGGAACATGGTGGAGGGGTGACAGGGAGACTGCTGACATGGATGAACAATTCTCTAACTGACAGACAGATGAGGGCGGTAATCAGAGACAATGCATCTGACTGGAGGAGTGTTGCTACCGGAGTACCACAGGGCTCAGTTCTTGTACCAGTAATGTTCAGCGTCGATCTACCAGAAGGAACACAGAATTACATGAACATGTTTGGTGATGATGCTAAGATACTGAGGTGAAGACAGGAGACGCAGACCACTGTAACGACCTTCACATTGATCTAGATACAATAAGTGCTTGGATCATCAAGTGGCAAATGGAATTCAATGTGAATAAATGCCATGTTATGGAATGTGACTCGTAGACACTAGACCAAACACACAACTTACACATTGTGTGGCAAGTAATTATAGAACTTTAATGAAGAAGGAGACCCGGGGGGGGGGGAGGGGGTCGGAGGGGGGGGGGGGGTTTAGGATAGTAAACTGTCGCCAGAGGAACACACAAACAACATTGTGAGAGGATTGCTTATAGTTACATGGCTGGTGAGATACTACAGGAACTGTTCATGACCTTCGTCAGACCAAAACAGTAATATGCAGCAGTTGTGTGGGGGCCACAATCTCAAAAGCACATCTATAACCTGGAAAGAGTGCCGCTGCATGCTTCTAAACGGCTTCCGGAACTGACAAACCTGAGCCACGAGGAGAGACATGATCACCACATACAAAATACTAACAGGAATCGACTAAATTGACAAGGCGAAATTACTGAAACCATCAACTTCACGAACAAGAGGACACAGATTCAAGCTCAGGAAACAAAAGTGTTCAATAAACATTAGAAAGTTTTCTTGTGCAGAGTGGTAGATGGTTGGACCGACCTTAGTGAGGTGGTGGTGGAGGCCAAGACCGTCAGTAGGTTATCTTGAGGTTATCTTGAGATGATTTCGGGGCTTTTTTAGTGTCCCCGCGGCCCGGTCCTCGACCAGGCCTCCACCCCCAGGAAGCAGCCCGTGACAGCTGACTAACACCCAGGTACCTGTTTTACTGCTAGGTAACAGGGGCATAGGGTGAAAGAAACTCTGCCCATTGTTTCTCGCCGGCGCCTGGGATCGAACCCAGGACCACAGGATCACAAGTCCAGCGTGCTGTCCGCTCGGCCGACCGGCTCCCCGGTCGTTCAAAGTGTTATATGACAAAGAGTGCTGGGAAGACGGGACACCACGAGCGTAGCTCTCATCCTGTAACTACACTTAGGTGATTACACACACACACCTGGGTGGGTGAATCAGGTGTACACAGATGCTGGGAGAGTCAGGTGTACACAAGTGCTGGGAGAGTCAGGTGTACACAAGTGCTGGGAGAGTCAGGTGTACACAAGTGCTGGGAGAGTCAGGTGTACACAGGTGTACACAAGTGCTGGGAGAGTCAGGTGTACACAAGTGCTGGGAGAGTCAGGTGTACACAAGTGCTGGGAGAGTCAGGTGTACACAGGTGTACACAAGTGCTGGGAGAGTCAGGTGTACACAAGTGCTGGGAGAGTCAGGTGTACACAAGTGCTGGGAGAGTCAGGTGTACACAAGTGCTGGGAGAGTCAGGTGTACACAGGTGCTGGGAGAGTCAGGTGTACACAGGTGCTGGGAGAGTCAGGTGTACACAGGTGCTGGTAGAGTCAGGTGTACACAGGTGCTGGGAGAGTCAGGTGTACACAGGTGCTGGGAGAGTCAGGTGTACACAAGTGCTGGGAGAGTCAGGTGTACACAAGTGCTGGGAGAGTCAGGTGTACACAAGTGCTGGGAGAGTCAGGTGTACACAGGTGCTGGGTGTGTCAGGTGTACACAAGTTCTGGGAGAGTCAGGTGTACACAAGTGCTGGGAGAGTCAGGTGTACACAAGTGCTGGGAGAGTCAGGTGTACACAAGTGCTGGGAGAGTCAGGTGTACACAAGTGCTGGGAGAGTCAGGTGTACACAGGTGCTGGGAGAGTCAGGTGTACACAAGTGCTGGGAGAGTCAGGTGTACACAAGTGCTGGGAGAGTCAGGTGTACACAAGTGCTGGGAGAGTCAGGTGTACACAGGTGCTGGGAGAGTCAGGTGTACACAGGTGTACACAAGTGCTGGGAGAGTCAGGTGTTCACAAGTGCTGGGAGAGTCAGGTGTACACAAGTGCTGGGAGAGTCAGGTATACACAAGTGCTGGGAGAGTCAGGTGTACACAAGTGCTGGGAGAGTCAGGTGTACACAAGTGCTGGGAGAGTCAGGTATACACAAGTGCTGGGAGAGTCAGGTGTACACAAGTGCTGGGAGAGTCAGGTGTACACAAGTGCTGGGAGAGTCAGGTGTACACAAGTGCTGGGAGAGTCAGGTGTACACAGGTGCTGGGAGAGTCAGGTGTACACAAGTGCTGGGTGAGTCAGGTGTACACAAGTGCTGGGAGAGTCAGGTGTTCACAAGTGCTGGGAGAGTCAGGTGTACACAGGTGCTGGGAGAGTCAGGTGTACACAAGTGCTGGGAGAGTCAGGTGTACACAGGTGCTGGGAGAGTCAGGTGTTCACAAGTGCTGGGTGAGTCAGGTGTACACAAGTGCTGGGAGAGTCAGGTGTACACAAGTGCTGGGAGAGTCAGGTGTACACAAGTGCTGGGAGAGTCAGGTGTATACAAGTGCTGGGAGAGTCAGGTGTACACAAGTGCTGGGTGAGTCAGGTGTACACAAGTGCTGGGAGAGTCAGGTGTACACAAGTGCTGGGAGAGTCAGGTGTACACAAGTGCTGGGAGAGTCAGGTGTACACAGGTGCTGGGAGAGTCAGGTGTACACAAGTTCTGGGTGAGTCAGGTGTACACAAGTGCTGGGAGAGTCAGGTGTACACAGGTGCTGGGTGAGTCAGGTGTACACAAGTGCTGGGTGAGTCAGGTGTACACAGGTGTACACAAGTGCTGGGAGAGTCAGGTGTACACAGGTGCTGGGAGAGTCAGGTGTACACAAGTGCTGGGTGAGTCAGGTGTACACAAGTGCTGGGAGAGTCAGGTGTTCACAAGTGCTGGGAGAGTCAGGTGTACACAGGTGCTGGGTGAGTCAGGTGTACACAAGTGCTGGGTGAGTCAGGTGTACACAAGTGCTGGGAGAGTCAGGTGTACACAGGTGCTGGGAGAGTCAGGTGTACACAAGTGCTGGGTGAGTCAGGCGTACACAGGTATACACAGGTGCTGGGTGAGTCAGGTGTACACAGGTGCTGGGAGAGTCAGGTGTACACAAGTGCTGGGTGAGTCAGGTGTACACAAGTGCTGGGAGAGTCAGGTGTTCACAAGTGCTGGGAGAGTCAGGTGTACACAGGTGCTGGGTGAGTCAGGTGTACACAAGTGCTGGGTGAGTCAGGTGTACACAAGTGCTGGGAGAGTCAGGTGTACACAGGTGCTGGGAGAGTCAGGTGTACACAAGTGCTGGGTGAGTCAGGCGTACACAGGTATACACAGGTGCTGGGTGAGTCAGGTGTACACAGGTGCTGGGAGAGTCAGGTGTACACAGGTGCTGGGAGAGTCAGGTGTACACAGGTGCTGGTAGAGTCAGGTGTACACAGGTGCTGGGAGAGTCAGGTGTACACAGGTGCTGGGAGAGTCAGGTGTACACAAGTGCTGGGAGAGTCAGGTGTACACAAGTGCTGGGAGAGTCAGGTGTACACAAGTGCTGGGAGAGTCAGGTGTACACAAGTGCTGGGAGAGTCAGGTGTACACAGGTGCTGGGAGAGTCAGGTGTACACAGGTGTACACAAGTGCTGGGAGAGTCAGGTGTTCACAAGTGCTGGGAGAGTCAGGTGTACACAAGTGCTGGGAGAGTCAGGTATACACAAGTGCTGGGAGAGTCAGGTGTACACAAGTGCTGGGAGAGTCAGGTGTACACAAGTGCTGGGAGAGTCAGGTATACACAAGTGCTGGGAGAGTCAGGTGTACACAAGTGCTGGGAGAGTCAGGTGTACACAAGTGCTGGGAGAGTCAGGTGTACACAAGTGCTGGGAGAGTCAGGTGTACACAGGTGCTGGGAGAGTCAGGTGTACACAAGTGCTGGGTGAGTCAGGTGTACACAAGTGCTGGGAGAGTCAGGTGTTCACAAGTGCTGGGAGAGTCAGGTGTACACAGGTGCTGGGAGAGTCAGGTGTACACAAGTGCTGGGAGAGTCAGGTGTACACAGGTGCTGGGAGAGTCAGGTGTTCACAAGTGCTGGGTGAGTCAGGTGTACACAAGTGCTGGGAGAGTCAGGTGTACACAAGTGCTGGGAGAGTCAGGTGTACACAAGTGCTGGGAGAGTCAGGTGTACACAAGTGCTGGGAGAGTCAGGTGTACACAAGTGCTGGGAGAGTCAGGTGTACACAAGTGCTGGGAGAGTCAGGTGTACACAAGTGCTGGGTGAGTCAGGTGTACACAAGTGCTGGGAGAGTCAGGTGTACACAAGTGCTGGGAGAGTCAGGTGTACACAAGTGCTGGGAGAGTCAGGTGTACACAGGTGCTGGGAGAGTCAGGTGTACACAAGTTCTGGGTGAGTCAGGTGTACACAAGTGCTGGGAGAGTCTGGTGTACAAGGTGCTGGGTGAGTCAGGTGTACACAAGTGCTGGGTGAGTCAGGTGTACACAGGTGTACACAAGTGCTGGGAGAGTCAGGTGTACACAGGTGCTGGGAGAGTCAGGTGTACACAAGTGCTGGGTGAGTCAGGTGTACACAAGTGCTGGGAGAGTCAGGTGTTCACAAGTGCTGGGAGAGTCAGGTGTACACAGGTGCTGGGTGAGTCAGGTGTACACAAGTGCTGGGTGAGTCAGGTGTACACAAGTGCTGGGAGAGTCAGGTGTACACAGGTGCTGGGAGAGTCAGGTGTACACAAGTGCTGGGTGAGTCAGGCGTACACAGGTATACACAGGTGCTGGGTGAGTCAGGTGTACACAGGTGCTGGGAGAGTCAGGTGTACACAAGTGCTGGGAGAGTCAGGTGTACACAAGTGCTGGGAGAGTCAGGTGTACACAGGTGCTGGTAGAGTCAGGTGTACACAGGTGCTGGGAGAGTCAGGTGTACACAGGTGCTGGGAGAGTCAGGTGTACACAGGTGCTGGGAGAGTCAGGTGTACACAAGTGCTGGGAGAGTCAGGTGTACACAGGTGCTGGGTGAGTCAGGTGTACACAGGTGCTGGGAGAGTCAGGTGTACACAGGTGCTGGGAGAGTCAGGTGTACACAGGTGCTGGGTGAGTCAGGTGTACACAGGTGTACACAGGTGCTGGGAGAGTCAGGTGTACACAGGTGCTGGGAGAGTCAGGTGTACACAGGTGTACACAAGTGCTGGGAGAGTCAGGTGTACACAAGTGCTGGGAGAGTCAGGTGTACACAAGTGCTGGGAGAGTCAGGTGTACACAAGTGCTGGGAGAGTCAGGTGTACACAAGTGCTGGGAGAGTCAGGTGTACACAGGTGCTGGGTGAGTCAGGTATACACAGGTGCTGGGTGAGTCAGGTGTACACAGGTGTACACAGGTGCTGGGAGAGTCAGGTGTACACAGGTGCTGGGAGAGTCAGGTGTACACAGGTGCTGGGAGAGTCAGGTGTACACAGGTGCTGGGTGAGTCAGGTGTACACAGGTGTACACAGGTGCTTTGAGAATCAGGTGTACACAGGTGTTGGGTGAGTCAGGTGTACACAGGTGCTGGGAGAGTCAGGTGTACACCGGTGCTGGGTGAGTCAGGTGTACACAGATGCTGGGAGAGTCAGGTGTACACAGGTGCTGGGAGAGTCAGGTGTACACAAGTGTACACAGGTGCTGGGAGAGTCAGGTGTACACAGGTGCTGGGAGAGTCAGGTGTACACAGGTGTACACAGGTGCTGGGAGAGTCAGGTGTACACAAGTGCTGGGAGAGTCAGGTGTACACAGGTGTACACAGGTGCTGGGAGAGTCAGGTGTACACAGGTGTACACAGGTGCTGGGAGAGTCAGGTGTACACAAGTGCTGGGAGAGTCAGGTGTACACAGGTGTACACAGGTGCTAGGAGAGTCAGGTGTACACATGTGACCACCGCTCTCTATATTGCCAACTTGTGTCTTTGATCTGATGGAATGTCAATTTAGGGGAAATATATTCAGTGTTGTTCTTTCACATGTGGCGCTCTTCAGGTGTGGCCTGAGCACTGGCCATGCTCCTGTGACAGGTGTGGCCTGAGCACTGGCCATGCTCCTGTGACAGGTGTGGCCTGAGCACTGGCCATGCTCCTGTGACAGGTGTGGCCTGAGCACTGGTCATGCTCCTGTGACAGGTGTGGCCTGAGCACTGGTCATGCTCCTGTGACAGGTGTGGCCTGAGCACTGGCCATGCTCCTGTGACAGGTGTGGCCTGAGCACTGGTCATGCTCCTGTGACAGGTGTGGCCTGAGCACTGGCCATGCTCCTGTGACAGGTGTGGCCTGAGCACTGGCCATGCTCCTGTGACAGGTGTGGCCTGAGCACTGGCCATGCTCCTGTGACAGGTGTGGCCTGTGCACTGGCCCTGCTCCTGTGACAGGTGTGGCCTGTGCACTGGTCATGCTCCTGTGACAGGTGTGGCCTGTGCACTGGTCATGCTCCTGTGACAGGTGTGGCCTGAACACAGGTCCTGCTCCTGTGACAGGTGTGGCCTGTGCACTGGTCATGCTCCTGTGACAGGTGTGGCCTGAGCACTGGCCATGCTCCTGTGACAGGTGTGGCCTGTGCACTGGCCATGCTCCTGTGACAGGTGTGGCCTGTGCACTGGTCATGCTCCTGTGACAGGTGTGGCCTGAACACTGGTCCTGCTCCTGTGACAGGTGTGGCCTGTGCACTGGTCATGCTCCTGTGACAGGTGTGGCCTGAGCACTGGCCATGCTCCTGTGACAGGTGTGGCCTGTGCACTGGTCATGCTCCTGTGACAGGTGTGGCCTGTGCACTGGTCATGCTCCTGTGACAGGTGTGGCCTGTGCACTGGTCATGCTCCTGTGACAGGTGTGGCCTGAACACTGGTCCTGCTCCTGTGACAGGTGTGGTCTGTGCACTGGTCAGGCGCCTGTGACAGGTGTGGCCTGAGCACTGGTCAGGCTCCTGTGACAGGTGTGTGGCCTAACTGTTATTGAGGCTCTTTGGCTAAGCGTCAGCCCTCCCCCCCCCCCCATACACACCTGACATGATTATTACCAGAAAGAGACATGATCACAACCTACAAAATCCTCAGGGGAATCGACCGGGTAAACAAGGATAAACTATTCAACACTGGTGGGACGCGAACAAGGGGACACAGGTGGAAATTAACTGAGTACCCACATGAGCCACAGAGACGTTAGAAAGAACTTTTTCAGTGTCAGAGTAGTTAACAGGTGGAATGCATTAGGCAGTAATGTGGTGGAGGCTGACTCTATACACAGTTTCAAGTGTAGATATGATAGAGCCCAATAGGCTCTGGAACCTGTACACCTGTTGATTGACAGTTGAGAGGCGGGACCAAAGAGCCAGAGCTCAACCCCCGCAAGCACAACTAGGTGAGTACACACACACACACACACACACACACATACACATATATGAAATGTTCACACGAAATAGTAACAGAACGAGGGGACATGGATGGAAGCTTGAAACTCATCTGAGTCACAGAGATGTTAGGAAGTTTTCTTTTAGCGTGAGAGTAGTGGGAAAATGGAATGCACTTCAGGAACAGGTTGTGGAAGCAAATACTATTACTAATTTTAAAACTAGGTATGATAGGGAAATGGGACAGGAGTCATTGCTGTAAACAACCGATGCTCGAAAGGCGGGATCCAAGAGTCAATGCTCGATCCTGCAGACACAACTAGGTGAGTACAACTCATAATTGTTGACGTGTGTGTACTTTTATCGTGCCTTATGGCAACACTTGTGTAGCGGAGGTTGCTAGCGACGCCCGCTACACTTGTGGCAACAACTGTGTAGCGGAGGTTGCTAGCGTCGCCCGCTACACTTGTGGCAACAACTGTGTAGCGGATGTTGCTTGCGACGCCCGCTACACTTGTGGCAACAACTGTGTAGCGGATGTTGCTAGCGACGCCCGCTACACTTGTGGCAACAACTGTGTAGCGGAGGTTGCTAGCGACGCCCGCTACACTTGTGGCAACAACTGTGTAGCGGAGGTTGCTAGCGACGCCCGCTACACTTGTGGCAACAACTGTGTAGCGGAGGTTGCTAGCGACGCCCGCTACACTTGTGGCAACACTTGTGTAGCGGAGGTTGCTAGCGACGCCCGCTACACTTGTGGCAACAACTGTGTTTCTCTTGTGTTCCCACTAACAGTCGGACACCAGCCGGGGCAAGAGGAAGCTACACTGACAGAAAAACGCCTCTAACGACCCTTTTCTGACGGGACAATGGTCACTCTCTCTCTATGGCCCCTTGTTCCTTATTATATGTTATGTTATATTGTTTATGTCAACCCGCGTTCTGTCGTGTCTGTCTGTCTCTCTCTCCTTCTGTAGGTCTGTCTCTCTCTCTCTCTCTCTCTCTCTCTCTCTCTCTCTCTCTCTCTCCTTCTGTAGGCCTGTCTCTCTCTCTCTCTCTCTCCTTCTGTAAGTCTGTCTCTCTCTCTCTCTCCTTCTGTAGGTCTGTCTCTCTCTCTCTCTCCTTCTGTAGGTCTGTCTCTCTCTCTTTCTCTCTCTCTCTCTCTCTCTCTCTCTCTCTCTCTCTCTCTCTCTCTCTCTCTCTCTCCTTCTGTAGGCCTGTCTCTCTCTCTCTCTCTCCTTCTGTAAGTCTGTCTCTCTCTCTCTCTCCTTCTGTAGGTCTGTCTCTCTCTCTCTCTCCTTCTGTAGGTCTGTCTCTCTCTCTCTCTCTCTCTCTCTCTCTCTCTCTCTCTCTCTCTCTCTCTCTCTCTCTCTCTCTCTCTCTCTCTCCTTCTGTAGGCCTGTCTCTCTCTCTCTCTCTCCTTCTGTAAGTCTGTCTCTCTCTCTCTCTCCTTCTGTAGGTCTGTCTCTCTCTCTCTCTCCTTCTGTAGGTCTCTCTCTCTCTCTCTCTCTCTCTCTCTCTCTCTCTCTCTCTCTCTCTCTCTCTCTCTCTCTCTCTCTCTCTCTCTCTCCTTCTGTAGGTCAGTCTCTCTCTCTGTATTTCTCTCTCTCTCTCTCTCTCTCTCTCTCTCTCTCTCTCTCTCTCTCTCTCTCTCTCTCTCTCTCTCTCTCTCTCTCTCTCTCTCCTTCTGTAGGTCTGTCTCTCTCTACTTCTCTCTGTCTCTCCCTTTTTCTCTCTCCCTCCCGCTCTTGAATGGGGGTCTGCCCAAATTAAGCAATATGGTCGTCCCACTGGTCTTGAAGCATTGTCCGCCGCCCATTGTATCAGCGCGAGCCGTGGGTATTAATGCTGGGTGTGTGTGTGTGTACTTGTCTCTCAGTTCCTTCCTCTCCGTGTCCAGGGGGAGGGAGGTCAAGCTCTCCAGGCCCCGCCTACTGGTCTTACACCTCTTGTGAGTCACCTTATATACCCTGACTTTCACATTCTTTGTGGACTGTGACCTGATTGTTGTGGATGGAGGCGGCTTCCACAAGTTCCTCTTTTAGAACATTCCACTTGTTAACTCTCTGTACAGGGGACGAGCACTTCCTTACGTCCCTTCGAGTCGATTGCGCTTCCAGCCTCCACCTGTGTCTTTTTGTCCTGCTCTCTCTCTCAACCTGAACACGCTATCTTTGTCCACTTTATCTAATTACTTCAGTATCTTGTACGTTGTGATCATATCTCCTCTGTTCCTACTATCCTCTACGGTTGTGAGAGTGCCACTAGTCTTTGTTCGTAGCTTAAATTGTTATGATGTGAGCTTGAGGTGACAGGTCTGGCGAGATATCAACCCCCAGATGTGTGTCTCTCATGATTCATGAAAGATTTCATCTCCTTGTTGTTACCGTCGTGTTCGGCCCCCTGGTCCCTACACCTGTCTTCATCACTTTACACTTGGCGGAGTTAAACTCTAACAACCATTTGTTGGACCATTCCTTCAATCTGTCCAGGTCATCTTGAAGTTTCTTTCTGTCATCTGTCTTCATTCTCCTCATAATTTTGGCATCGTCAGCAAACATTGAGAGGAATGAGTCTATACCTTCTGGAAGATCAATTACGTATATCAGAAACAGGATAGGTCCGAGTACAGAGCCCTGTGGGACTCCTCTTGTGAAATCACACCATTCTGAGGTCTCCCCCCTCACAGTTACTCGCTGCTTCCTGTTTAGGTATTTACTTATACACTGGAGCCTAACCTAACCTAACCTAACCTAACCTAACCTAACCTACCAGTTACTCCTGCCTGTCTCTCAAACTTATGTACCACCTTCTGGTAATTTATTGTTTCAAAAGCTTTCTGACAACCCCAGACAATGCAGTCTGCCCATCTTTCTCTTCCTTAATGTTTGTTGATCGGTCAAAACATTATATTAAACCTTTGTGACCCGACTTGCCTTCCCTGCACCCATGTTGCTGGTGTGTTACACAGCCCCTTCTCTCCAGGTGTGCCACCAGGCTCTTCCTCACCATCTTCTCCATCACCTGCCATGGTATACACGTTAGGGACACTGGCCTCTAGTTCAGTGCCTCTTGCCTCTCATTCTTTCTTGTAGATGGTCACTCAGCATGAGTGGTCACTCATTCCTATGTGGGGTTCTGATTTGACTTTCCTTATGTCTCTGACTCGTTCAGGGTGAATATCAGATCACGTCTGACTGGCTCGTGAGTGAGTGAGTGAGTGAGTGAGTGAGTGAGTGAGTGAGTGAGTGAGTGAGTGAGTGAGTGCGAGTGTGTGTGTAGGAGAGGCGGGGTCCAAGAGCACGAGTCCATCAACAGAGGGCCGAGTGCATCCTCCGGTCACAACAAGGCTCTCAGGCGCCCCAGTAAAGGGTTCTGGCCTCTACAAACTGCTCACTATCCACCTACTTACTCAATTAATTCAGTTCTCGAATTACCCATAATTAACTCAGTTCAGTTAATTGAAGTATCCCCCAGAGGAAGTTTGCAAATTCTCGTTTTCTGTGGTGCCAGCGGACCTGCGGGGCGGGGGGCGGCGGCCCCTGATAGGATTATGGCGGCCCCCCAGTTGATACAAGTACAGCGTTAAGTACCAAGTGTAGCTGGGTGCCGTGATGTATACAAGAGGTGTATGGTGTCGCGTGGCCGGTGTCGAGCGACCCAGTGATCAGGACAAGTGTACACCTGTTTACACAACTGTGATTGGTTTAGTGTTAGGGGATAAGGCTTATCATCTGCGCCTGGGTTATTATGGCTGTTAATCTATCTACTGACCATCCACCTAGTGTACTTCTGCCCTCAACAAAGCCAAGCTACAAATTAAACTCTCTCTCTTTCTCTCTCTCTTTCTCTATACATATACACACACACATATATATATATATATATATATATATATATATATATATATATATATATATATATATATATATATATATATATATATATATATGCATCCGAGCAGGTTTATATATATATAGTGTATAGATGTCACGTCTCTGACGGTAAAAAAAAATATGTTTTTTTCTGGGCAGGCGATGAGTCACAATAACGGGGCTGAAGTATGTTGACCGACTGACCACAATCGACTTGAGAATGGTCCAGGACGGACCGAAACGTCGTCGTCCCTTCACCTTCTAATGTGTGTGGTCTGGTCAACATACTTTTTCATGAAAAACTGTGTTTTTCATGTGAGGGGAAATCTTAGAAATTTCTTTACCGATTACTTTGAAATTTTAACACAACGTTCCATTCGAATACGCAGGTGTTTTTATATACCTACTATATAGATGCCTCACCTGTGACAGGGAAAAACATGATTTAAAAAAAAAACAGCGCCATCTGTTGCACGTAATAGCAACACACACACTATATTAAATATGTTACGATTCCATTTCAATGTTTCTGATTACATTCATAAATTGAATTTTCATAGATTACGATTTATTTTCATTTTGATTTAATTATTTTGTGTGACATTGCGTTGGAATTGAGCTGTGTTGTTTACCGTAACGTTCATGTCGTCAGTATAGTTTTTTTTTAATTGTTTTTTATTTCGTTTTTTTTAACAGTTTTTTCTTATATTTCAGTGATGGGAACATCAGATCATTTGGTGTTCCCAATTCTCTGATGGGAACATCAGATCATTTGGTGTTCCCAATTCTCTGATGGGAACATCAGATCATTTGGTGTTCCCAATTCTCTGATGGGAACATCAGATCATTTGGTGTTCCCAATTCTCTGATGGGAACATCAGATCATTTGGTGTTCCCAATTCTCTGATGGGAACATCAGATCATTTGGTGTTCCCAATTCTCTGATGGGAACATCAGATCATTTGGTGTTCCCAATTCTCTGATGGGAACATCAGATCATTTGGTGTTCCCAATTCTCTGATGGGAACATCAGATCATTTGGTGTTCCCAATTCTCTGATGGGAACATCAGATCATTTGGTGTTCCCAATTCTCTGATGGGAACATCAGATCATTTGGTGTTCCCAATTCTCTGATGGGAACATCAGATCATTTGGTGTTCCCAATTCTCTGATGGGAACATCAGATCATTTGGTGTTCCCAATTCTCTGATGGGAGCATCAGATCATTTGGTGTTCCCAATTCTCTGATGGGAACATCAGATCATTTGGTGTTCCCAATTCTCTGATGGGAACATCAGATCATTTGGTGTTCCCAATTCTCTGATGGGAACATCAGATCATTTGGTGTTCCCAATTCTCTGATGGGAACATCAGATCATTTGGTGTTCCCAATTCTCTAATGGGAACATCAGATCATTTGGTGTTCCCAATTCTCTGATGGGAACATCAGATCATTTGGGAATGTATCGAACGAGGGAGTGGGGAATGGTGGGGAGGACTGGGAGTCAGTCCTCCCCCACCATAACTCATTTCAATTTCAGTTTCAATCATCAACATCATATATACCGTGTTGGCCAACATCAGAACTGCTTGTAGACACTTGTGTAAGGAATCATTCAGAACTTTGTATTCCACATATGTCAGACCAATCGAGGAGTATGCAGTACCAACATGGCGTCCATATCTAGCCAAGCACTAAAAGAAACTAGAGAAAGTTCTGCTGCCAAAATTGTCCCCGAGCTGAGAGAGAGAGAAATTTGAATGAATTATTAGAAGCAAACTCTATACATAATTTTAAAAGTAGCTATGATAGAGAAATAGGCAAGGAGCCATTGTTATAAACAACCGGTGACTAGAAAGGCGGGGTCCAAGAGCTAATGCTCAACCCTTAAGGCACGAATAACGGAGTACACACACACACACACACACACACACCCACACACACACACACACACCCACACACACATGTGGGTGTGTGTGGTCCCAATATACAAAAAGGGCGACAGACAAGAGGCACTGAACTACAGGCCAGTGTCCTTGACTTGTATACCATGCAAGGTGATGGAGAAGATCGTGAGAAAAAACCTGGTAACACATCTGGAGAGAAGGGACTTCGTGACAAATCGCCAACATGGATTCAGGGAGGGTAAATCTTGCCTTACAGGCTTGATAGAATTCTACGATCAGGTGACACAGATTAAGCAAGAAAGAGAGGGCTGGGCGGACTGCATTTTCTTGGATTGTCGGAAAGCCTTTGACACAGTACCGCATAAGAAGCTGGTACATAAGCTGGAGAGACAGGCAGGTGTAGCTGGTAAGGTGCTCCAGTGGATAAGGGAGTATCTAAGCAATAGGAAGCAGAGAGTTACGGTGAGGGGTGAGACCTCCGATTGGCGTGAAGTCACCAGTGGAGTCCCACAGGGCTCTGTACCTATCTTGTTTCTGATATATGTAAATGATCTCCCGGAGGGTATCGATTCATTTCTCCTAATGTTTGCGGACGATGCTAAAATTATGAGAATTAAAACAGAAGAGGACTGTTTGAGGCTTCAAGAAGACCTAGACAAGCTGAAGGAATGGTCGAACAAATGGTTGTTAGAGTTTAACCCAACCAAATGTAATGTAATGAAGATAGGTGTAGGGAGCAGGAGGCCAGATACAAGGTATCATCTGGGAGAGGAAATTCTTCAGGAGTCAGAGAAGGAAAAAGACTTGGGGGTTGATATCACGCCAGACCTGTCTCCTGCAGCACATATCAAGCGGATAACATCAGCGGCATATGCCAGGCTGGCCAACATACGAACGGCATTCAGAAACTTGTGTAAAGAATCATTCAGAACTTTGTATACCACATATGTCAGGCCAATCCTGGAGTATGCAGCCCCAGCATGGAGTCCATATCTAGTCAAGGATAAGACTAAACTGGAAACGGTTCAAAGGTTTGCCACCAGACTAGTACCCGAGCTGAGGGGTATGAGCTACGAGGAGAGACTACGGGAATTAAACCTCACTTCGCTGGAAGACAGAAGAGTTAGGGGGGACATGATCACCACATTCAAGATTCTGAAGGGGATTGATAGGGTAGATAAAGACAGTCTATTTAACACAAGGGGAACACGCACAAGGGGACACAGGTGGAAACTGAGTGCCCAAATGAGCCACAGAGATATTAGAAAGAACTTTTTTAGTGTCAGAGTGGTTGACAAATGGAATGCATTAGGGGGTGATGTGGTGGAGGCTGACTCCATACACAGTTTCAAGTGTAGATATGACAGAGCCCGATAGGCTCAGGAATCTGTACACCTGTTGATTGACGGTTGAGAGGCGGGACCAAAGAGCCAGAGCTCAACCCCCGCAAACACAACTAGGTGAGTACAACTAGGTGAGTACCCACACACACACACACACACACACACACACACCCACACACACACACACACACACCCACCCACACACACCCACACACACACACACACACACACACACACACACACACACACACACACACACATACACCCACACACACACCCACACACACCCACACACACACCCACACACACACACACACACACACACACACACACCACAACCCAGATCTCATTTGCTGACATGCTTAAAACGAGCCCTGAAGCTAGGTCTGCAGTTAAGGAAGTCGCCATGGAAGTGGCCTCCTCTCAGGAAGCAGCTAGATGTACTAGCCGGCTGATAGAGAGAAACAGAGCAGTAGTAGTAGCAGGCATTAAAGAGCAAACAGGGACCAGACCAAAGGAGCGGAGAGACAAGGACAAAAACATGGTTAAAGAGATCCTAAAAGAGGTAAGGATGGAGGGAGCTGAACAAAATGTTGAAAAGGTTTTCAGGCTTGGAAAGTACAACAAGGACAGAGACCGAATGATAAAGGTGGTATTCATGAGCGAAATCGCGAAAGAGGAACTGTTAGAAAGGAAGAGCTGTCTAGCATATGTAGAGAAGTTCAAAAGAGTATTCCTGCAGAGGGATATGACAAGGGAAGAGAGAAAGCAGGCAGCAGACGCGAGGAAGGAGCGCAGGGAGAGCGAAAGGAATCGGGGAGCCACAACCCCGATCCCTACAATCTCAGAGGGGAATGGGGAACCCTCCTCAAACAGTGCAACAGCCACAGGGATTGGGGCACCACCCCCACATTCTACCCAACAGACACCCAACTTGCCCCATCCCCTGTCAGCCCCCCACTAAGTACCCACCTAGGGCACCCTCCCCACACCCACCCCCCTCCTCCCACTCACCCCCCTCCTCCCACTCACCCCTCTCCCCAGGACCTCCCTTCTCCCACATCCCTCAAGCCCTCCCCTCTTCCACTTGCCTTCCCGTCTCTCCCACCCCCAAGCCCTCCCTTCTCCCCCGCCCCCCTAAGCCCCCCACTCTCCCCCACCCCACCTAAGTCTTCCCCTCTCCCCAACTCCCCTAAACCCTCCCCTCTTCCTCACCCACCTCAGCCCTCCTTTTTCCCCCACGCCCCCCAAGCCCTCCACCCTTTCCCCCCCCCAAGCTCCCCCATCTCCCCTATCCCCCACAGCCTCTCCTCCCCCCATGCTTCCCCAACCCTCCCTCTCTCACCCCCCCCCCAACCCTCCCCCTCTCACTCTCCCCTCCAACCCTCTCACTCTCCCCCCCTACCCTCCCCCTCTTACTCTCCCCCTCTCCCCCACAACCCCCCTCTCCCCCACCACCCCCCTCTCCCCCACCCCCCCAAGCCCTCCCTCCTCCACCAGTCTCCCCGTGCCAGGCCCCCCCCCCCAGCTCCCACTCACCCCAGATCCCAAAGGTCCCCCCCAGAGAAGAAGCAGAAGAGAGTCAGTTTCAGGGTGATGTACTCGAACATAGACGGGATCACAAGCAAGACAAGTGAACTAAGGGAAAGAGCACAAGAAGTGAACCCAGATGTAATCGGACTCACTGAAACAAAACTCTCTGGAATCATAACGAATGCCGTGTTTCCCCAGGAGTACACAGTAATAAGGAAAGAGAGGGAAGGTAGGGGAGGAGGCGGAGTGGCCCTACTCATGAGAAAGGAATGGAGTTTTAAT
>NC_091224.1:27814218-27942187 GCF_040958095.1 Procambarus clarkii
CACACTCTTACCTCCCTGACCACACTCTTACCTCCCTGACCACACTCTTACCTCCCTGACCACACTCTTACCTCCCTGACCACACTCTTACCTCCCTGACCACACTCTTACCTCCCTGACCACACCCTTACCTCCCTGACCACACCCTTACCTCCCTGACCACACTCTTACCTCCCTGACCACACCCTGACCACAGTCTTACCTCCCTGACCACACTCTTACCTCCCTGACCACACTCTTACCTCCCTGACCACACCCTGACCACAGTCTTACCTCCCTGACCACACCCTTACCTCCCTGACCACACCCTTACCTCCCTGACCACAGTCTTACCTCCCTGACCACACTCTTACCTCCCTGACCACACTCTTACCTCCCTGACCACACTCTTACCTCCCTGACCACACTCTTACCTCCCTGACCACACTCTTACCTCCCTGACCACACCCTTACCTCCCTGACCACACTCTTACCTCCCTGACCCCACCCTTACCTCCCTGACCACACCCTTACCTCCCTGACCACAGTCTTACCTCCCTGACCACACTCTTACCTCCCTGACCACACCCTTACCTCCCTGACCACACCCTTACCTCCCTGACCCCACCCTTACCTCCGTGACCACACCCTGACCACACCCTTACCTCCCTGACCACACCCTTACCACCCTGACCACATCCTTACCTCCCTGACCACACTCTTACCTCCCTGACCACACTCCACCTCCCTGACCACACCCTTACCTCCCTGACCACACCCTTACCTCCCTGACCACACTCTTACCTCCCTGATCACACCCTTACCTCCCTGACCACACCCTTACCTCCCTGACCACACTCCACCTCCCTGACCACACCCTTACCTCCCTGACCACACCCTTACCTCCCTGACCACACTCCACCTCCCTGACCACACCCTTACCTCCCTGACCACACCCTTACCTCCCTGACCACACCCTTACCTCCCTGACCACACCCTTACCTCCCTGACCACACCCTTACCTCCCTGACCACACCCTTACCTCCCTGACCACACTCTTACCTCCCTGACCACACTCTTACCTCCCTGACCACACCCTTACCTCCCTGACCACACCCTTACCTCCCTGACCACACCCTTACCTCCCTGACCACACCCTTACCTCCCTGACCACACCCTTACCTCCCTGACCACACTCCACCTCCCTGACCACACCCTTACCTCCCTGACCACACTCCACCTCCCTGACCACACCCTTACCTCCCTGACCACACTCCACCTCCCTGACCACACTCTTACCTCCCTGACCACACTCTTACCTCCCTGACCACACTCTTACCTCCCTGACCACACCCTTACCTCCCTGACCACACTCCACCTCCCTGACCACACCCTTACCTCCCTGACCACACTCTTACCTCCCTGACCACACCCTTACCTCCCTGACCACACCCTTACCTCCCTGACCACACTCTTACCTCCCTGACCACACCCTTACCTCCCTGACCACACCCTTACCTCCCTGACCACACCCTTACCTCCCTGACCACACCCTTACCTCCCTGACCACACTCTTACCTCCCTGACCACACTCCACCTCCCTGACCACACCCTTACCTCCCTGACCACACTCTTACCTCCCTGACCACACCCTTACCTCCCTGACCACACCCTTACCTCCCTGACCACACCCTTACCTCCCTGACCACACCCTTACCTCCCTGACCACACTCTTACCTCCCTGACCACACTCCACCTCCCTGACCACACTCTTACCTCCCTGACCACACTCTTACCTCCCTGACCACACCCTTACCTCCCTGACCACACCCTTACCTCCCTGACCACACCCTTACCTCCCTGACCACACCCTTACCTCCCTGACCACACCCTTACCTCCCTGACCACACTCTTACCTCCCTGACCACACTCTTACCTCCCTGACCACACCCTTACCTCCCTGACCACACCCTTACCTCCCTGACCACACTCTTACCTCCCTGACCACACTCTTACCTCCCTGACCACACCCTTACCTCCCTGACCACACCCTTACCTCCCTGACCACACCCTTACCTCCCTGACCACACTCTTACCTCCCTGACCACACCCTTACCTCCCTGACCACACCCTTACCTCCCTGACCACACCCTTACCTCCCTGACCACACCCTTACCTCCCTGACCACACTCTTACCTCCCTGACCACACTCCACCTCCCTGACCACACCCTTACCTCCCTGACATCACTCTTACCTCCCTGACCACACCCTTACCTCCCTGACCACACCCTTACCTCCCTGACCACACCCTTACCTCCCTGACCACACCCTTACCTCCCTGACCACACTCTTACCTCCCTGACCACACTCCACCTCCCTGACCACACCCTTACCTCCCTGACCACACTCTTACCTCCCTGACCACACCCTTACCTCCCTGACCACACCCTTACCTCCCTGACCACACCCTTACCTCCCTGACCACACCCTTACCTCCCTGACCACACTCTTACCTCCCTGACCACACTCTTACCTCCCTGACCACACTCTTACCTCCCTGACCACACCCTTACCTCCCTGACCACACCCTTACCTCCCTGACCACACTCTTACCTCCCTGACCACACTCTTACCTCCCTGACCACACCCTTACCTCCCTGACCACACCCTTACCTCCCTGACCACACCCTTACCTCCCTGACCACACTCTTACCTCCCTGACCACACCCTTACCTCCCTGACCACACCCTTACCTCCCTGACCACACCCTTACCTCCCTGACCACACTCTTACCTCCCTGACCACACTCCACCTCCCTGACCACACCCTTACCTCCCTGACCACACTCTTACCTCCCTGACCACACCCTTACCTCCCTGACCACACCCTTACCTCCCTGACCACACCCTTACCTCCCTGACCACACCCTTACCTCCCTGACCACACTCCACCTCCCTGACCACACCCTTACCTCCCTGACCACACTCCACCTCCCTGACCACACTCCACCTCCCTGACCACACCCTTACCTCCCTGACCACACTCCACCTCCCTGACCACACTCCACCTCCCTGACCACACCCTTACCTCCCTGACCACACTCCACCTCCCTGACCACACCCTTACCTCCCTGACCACACTCTTACCTCCCTGACCACACTCTTACCTCCCTGACCACACCCTTACCTCCCTGACCACACCCTTACCTCCCTGACCACACCCTTACCTCCCTGACCACACCCTTACCTCCCTGACCACACCCTTACCTCCCTGACCACACCCTTACCTCCCTGACCACACCCTTACCTCCCTGACCACACCCTTACCTCCCTGACCACACCCTTACCTCCCTGACCACACCCTTACCTCCCTGACCACACTCCACCTCCCTGACCACACTCTTACCTCCCTGACCACACCCTTACCTCCCTGACCACACCCTTACCACCCTGACCACACCCTTACCTCCCTGACCACACTCTTACCTCCCTGACCACACCCTTACCTCCCTGACCACACTCCACCTCCCTGACCACACTCTTACCTCCCTGACCACACCCTTACCTCCCTGACTACACCCTTACCTCCCTGACCACACTCTTACCTCCCTGACCACACCCTTACCTCCCTGACCACACTCTTACCTCCCTGACCACACTCTTACCTCCCTGACCACACCCTTACCTCCCTGACCACACTCCACCTCCCTGACCACACCCTTACCTCCCTGACCACACTCCTACCTCCCTGACCACACTCTTACCTCCCTGACCACACTCTTACCTCCCTGACCACACCCTTACCTCCCTGGCCACACTCTTACCTCCCTGACCACACCCTTACCTCCCTGACCACACCCTTACCTCCCTGACCACACCCTTACCTCCCTGACCACACTCTTACCTCCCTGACCACACCCTTACCTCCCTGACCACACCCTTACCTCCCTGACCACACCCTTACCTCCCTGACCACACCCTTACCTCCCTGACCACACTCTTACCTCCCTGACCACACTCTTACCTCCCTGACCACACCCTTACCTCCCTGACCACACCCTTACCTCCCTGACCACACCCTTACCTCCCTGACCACACCCTTACCTCCCTGACCACACCCTTACCTCCCTGACCACACCCTTACCTCCCTGACCACACTCCACCTCCCTGACCACACCCTTACCTCCCTGACCACACTCTTACCTCCCTGACCACACTCTTACCTCCCTGACCACACCCTTACCTCCCTGACCACACTCCTACCTCCCTGACCACACCCTTACATCCCTGACCACACTCTTACCTCCCTGACCACACTCTTACCTCCCTGACCACACCCTTACCTCCCTGACCACACTCCTACCTCCCTGACCACACCCTTACCTCCCTGACCACACCCTTACCTCCCTGACCACACCCTTACCTCCCTGACCACACCCTTACCTCCCTGACCACACTCTTACCTCCCTGACCACACTCTTACCTCCCTGACCACACCCTTACCTCCCTGACCACACCCTTACCTCCCTGACCACACCCTTACCTCCCTGACCACACCCTTACCTCCCTGACCACACCCTTACCTCCCTGACCACACCCTTACCTCCCTGACCACACTCTTACCTCCCTGACCACACCCTTACCTCCCTGACCACACCCTTACCTCCCTGACCACACCCTTACCTCCCTGACCACACTCTTACCTCCCTGACCACACTCTTACCTCCCTGACCACACTCTTACCTCCCTGACCACACTCTTACCTCCCTGACCACACTCTTACCTCCCTGACCACACTCTTACCTCCCTGACCACACCCTTACCTCCCTGACCACACTCTTACCTCCCTGACCACTCTCCACCTCCCTGACCACACCCTTACCTCCCTGACCACACTCCACCTCCCTGACCACACCCTTACCTCCCTGACCACACCCTTACCTCCCTGACCACACTCTTACCTCCCTGACCACACCCTTACCTCCCTGACTACACCCTTACCTCCCTGACCACACTCTTACCTCCCTGACCACACCCTTACCTCCCTGACCACACTCTTACCTCCCTGACCACACCCTTACCTCCCTGACTACACCCTTACCTCCCTGACCACACCCTTACCTCCCTGACCACACCCTTACCTCCCTGACTACACCCTTACCTCCCTGACCACACCCTTACCTCCCTGACCACACCCTTACCTCCCTGACCACACCCTTACCTCCCTGACCACACTCTTACCTCCCTGACCACACTCTTACCTCCCTGACCACACTCTTACCTCCCTGACCACACCCTTACCTCCCTGACCGCACTCTTACCTCCCTGACCACACTCTTACCTCCCTGACCACACCCTTACCTCCCTGACCACACTCTTACCTCCCTGACCACACTCTTACCTCCCTGACCACACCCTTACCTCCCTGACCACACCCTTACCTCCCTGACCACACTCTTACCTCCCTGACCACACTCTTACCTCCCTGACCACACTCTTACCTCCCTGACCACACCCTTACCTTCCTGACCACACTCTTACCTCCCTGACCACACCCTTACCTCCCTGACCACACCCTTACCTCCCTGACCACACTCTTACCTCCCTGACCACACTCTTACCTCCCTGACCACACCCTTACCTCCCTGACCACACCCTTACCTCCCTGACCACACCCTTACCTCCCTGACCACACCCTTACCTCCCTGACCACACCCTTACCTCCCTGACCACACCCTTACCTCCCTGACCACACCCTTACCTCCCTGACCACACTCTTACCTCCCTGACCACACTCTTACCTCCCTGACCACACTCTTACCTCCCTGACCACACCCTTACCTCCCTGACCACACTCTTACCTCCCTGACCACACCCTTACCTCCCTGACCACACCCTTACCTCCCTGACCACACCCTTACCTCCCTGACCACACCCTTACCTCCCTGACCACACTCTTACCTCCCTGACCACACTCCACCTCACTGACCACACCCTTACCTCCCTGACCACACTCCACCTCCCTGACCACACCCTTACCTCCCTGACCACACTCTTACCTCCCTGACCACACTCTTACCTCCCTGACCACACCCTTACCTCCCTGACCACACTCTTACCTCCCTGACCACACTCTTACCTCCCTGACCACACTCCACCTCCCTGACCACACTCTTACCTCCCTGACCACACTCTTACCTCCCTGACCACACCCTTACCTCCCTGACCACACCCTTACCTCCCTGACCACACTCTTACCTCCCTGACCACACTCTTACCTCCCTGACCACACCCTTACCTCCCTGACCACACTCCACCTCCCTGACCACACTCTTACCTCCCTGACCACACTCCACCTCCCTGACCACACTCTTACCTCCCTGACCACACTCTTACCTCCCTGACCACACCCTTACCTCCCTGACCACACCCTTACCTCCCTGACCACACTCTTACCTCCCTGACCACACTCTTACCTCCCTGACCACACCCTTACCTCCCTGACCACACCCTTACCTCCCTGACCACACTCTTACCTCCCTGACCACACTCCACCTCCCTGACCACACTCTTACCTCCCTGACCACACTCTTACCTCCCTGACCACACCCTTACCTCCCTGACCACACCCTTACCTCCCTGACCACACTCTTACCTCCCTGACCACACTCTTACCTCCCTGACCACACCCTTACCTCCCTGACCACACTCCACCTCCCTGACCACACCCTTACCTCCCTGACCACACTCTTACCTCCCTGACCACACCCTTACCTCCCTGACCACACCCTTACCTCCCTGACCACACCCTTACCTCCCTGACCACACCCTTACCTCCCTGACCACACTCCACCTCCCTGACCACACCCTTACCTCCCTGACCACACTCCACCTCCCTGACCACACTCCACCTCCCTGACCACACCCTTACCTCCCTGACCACACTCCACCTCCCTGACCACACTCCACCTCCCTGACCACACCCTTACCTCCCTGACCACACTCCACCTCCCTGACCACACCCTTACCTCCCTGACCACACTCTTACCTCCCTGACCACACTCTTACCTCCCTGACCACACCCTTACCTCCCTGACCACACCCTTACCTCCCTGACCACACCCTTACCTCCCTGACCACACCCTTACCTCCCTGACCACACCCTTACCTCCCTGACCACACCCTTACCTCCCTGACCACACCCTTACCTCCCTGACCACACCCTTACCTCCCTGACCACACCCTTACCTCCCTGACCACACTCCACCTCCCTGACCACACCCTTACCTCCCTGAACACACCCTTACCTCCCTGACCACACCCTTACCTCCCTGACCACACTCCACCTCCCTGACCACACTCTTACCTCCCTGACCACACCTTTACCACCCTGACCACACTCTTACCTCCCTGACCACACTCTTACCTCCCTGACCACACCCTTACCTCCCTGACCACACCCTTACCACCCTGACCACACCCTTACCTCCCTGACCACACTCTTACCTCCCTGACCACACCCTTACCTCCCTGACCACACTCCACCTCCCTGACCACACTCTTACCTCCCTGACCACACCCTTACCTCCCTGACTACACCCTTACCTCCCTGACCACACTCTTACCTCCCTGACCACACCCTTACCTCCCTGACCACACTCTTACCTCCCTGACCACACTCTTACCTCCCTGACCACACCCTTACCTCCCTGACCACACTCCACCTCCCTGACCACACCCTTACCTCCCTGACCACACTCTTACCTCCCTGACCACACCCTTACCTCCCTGACCACACCCTTACCTCCCTGACCACACTCTTACCTCCCTGACCACACTCCACCTCCCTGACCACACCCTTACCTCCCTGACCACACTCTTACCTCCCTGACCACACTCTTACCTCCCTGACCACACCCTTACCTCCCTGACCACACTCTTACCTCCCTGACCACACTCTTACCTCCCTGACCACACCCTTACCTCCCTGACCACACTCTTACCTCCCTGACCACACTCTTACCTCCCTGACCACACTCTTACCTCCCTGACCACACCCTTACCTCCCTGACCACACTCTTACCTCCCTGACCACACTCTTACCTCCCTGACCACACTCTTACCTCCCTGACCACACTCTTACCTCCCTGACCACACCCTTACCTCCCTGACCACACTCTTACCTCCCTGACCACACCCTCACCTCCCTGACCACACCCTGACCACAGTCTTACCTCCCTGACCACAGTCTTACCTCCCTGACCACACCCTTACCTCCCTGACCACACTCTTACCTCCCTGACCACACTCTTACCTCCCTGACCACACTCTTACCTCCCTGACCACACTCTTACCTCCCTGACCACACTCTTACCTCCCTGACCACACTCTTACCTCCCTGACCACACCCTTACCTCCCTGACCACACCCTTACCTCCCTGACCACACTCTTACCTCCCTGACCACACCCTGACCACAGTCTTACCTCCCTGACCACACTCTTACCTCCCTGACCACACTCTTACCTCCCTGACCACACCCTGACCACAGTCTTACCTCCCTGACCACACCCTTACCTCCCTGACCACACCCTTACCTCCCTGACCACAGTCTTACCTCCCTGACCACACTCTTACCTCCCTGACCACACTCTTACCTCCCTGACCACACTCTTACCTCCCTGACCACACTCTTACCTCCCTGACCACACTCTTACCTCCCTGACCACACCCTTACCTCCCTGACCACACTCTTACCTCCCTGACCCCACCCTTACCTCCCTGACCACACCCTTACCTCCCTGACCACAGTCTTACCTCCCTGACCACACTCTTACCTCCCTGACCACACCCTTACCTCCCTGACCACACCCTTACCTCCCTGACCCCACCCTTACCTCCGTGACCACACCCTGACCACACCCTTACCTCCCTGACCACACCCTTACCACCCTGACCACATCCTTACCTCCCTGACCACACTCTTACCTCCCTGACCACACTCCACCTCCCTGACCACACCCTTACCTCCCTGACCACACCCTTACCTCCCTGACCACACTCTTACCTCCCTGATCACACCCTTACCTCCCTGACCACACCCTTACCTCCCTGACCACACTCCACCTACCTGACCACACCCTTACCTCCCTGACCACACCCTTACCTCCCTGACCACACTCCACCTCCCTGACCACACCCTTACCTCCCTGACCACACCCTTACCTCCCTGACCACACCCTTACCTCCCTGACCACACCCTTACCTCCCTGACCACACCCTTACCTCCCTGACCACACCCTTACCTCCCTGACCACACTCTTACCTCCCTGACCACACTCTTACCTCCCTGACCACACCCTTACCTCCCTGACCACACCCTTACCTCCCTGACCACACCCTTACCTCCCTGACCACACCCTTACCTCCCTGACCACACCCTTACCTCCCTGACCACACCCTTACCTCCCTGACCACACTCCACCTCCCTGACCACACCCTTACCTCCCTGACCACACTCCACCTCCCTGACCACACCCTTACCTCCCTGACCACACTCCACCTCCCTGACCACACTCTTACCTCCCTGACCACACTCTTACCTCCCTGACCACACTCTTACCTCCCTGACCACACCCTTACCTCCCTGACCACACTCCACCTCCCTGACCACACCCTTACCTCCCTGACCACACTCTTACCTCCCTGACCACACCCTTACCTCCCTGACCACACCCTTACCTCCCTGACCACACTCTTACCTCCCTGACCACACCCTTACCTCCCTGACCACACCCTTACCTCCCTGACCACACCCTTACCTCCCTGACCACACCCTTACCTCCCTGACCACACTCTTACCTCCCTGACCACACTCCACCTCCCTGACCACACCCTTGCCTCCCTGACCACACTCTTACCTCCCTGACCACACCCTTACCTCCCTGACCACACCCTTACCTCCCTGACCACACCCTTACCTCCCTGACCACACCCTTACCTCCCTGACCACACTCTTACCTCCCTGACCACACTCCACCTCCCTGACCACACTCTTACCTCCCTGACCACACTCTTACCTCCCTGACCACACCCTTACCTCCCTGACCACACCCTTACCTCCCTGACCACACCCTTACCTCCCTGACCACACCCTTACCTCCCTGACCACACCCTTACCTCCCTGACCACACTCTTACCTCCCTGACCACACTCTTACCTCCCTGACCACACCCTTACCTCCCTGACCACACCCTTACCTCCCTGACCACACTCTTACCTCCCTGACCACACTCTTACCTCCCTGACCACACCCTTACCTCCCTGACCACACCCTTACCTCCCTGACCACACCCTTACCTCCCTGACCACACTCTTACCTCCCTGACCACACCCTTACCTCCCTGACCACACCCTTACCTCCCTGACCACACCCTTACCTCCCTGACCACACCCTTACCTCCCTGACCACACTCTTACCTCCCTGACCACACTCCTACCTCCCTGACCACACCCTTACCTCCCTGACCACACTCTTACCTCCCTGACCACACCCTTACCTCCCTGACCACACCCTTACCTCCCTGACCACACCCTTACCTCCCTGACCACACCCTTACCTCCCTGACCACACTCTTACCTCCCTGACCACACCCTTACCTCCCTGACCACACCCTTACCTCCCTGACCACACTCCACCTCCCTGACCACACTCTTACCTCCCTGACCACACCCTTACCTCCCTGACCACACCCTTACCACCCTGACCACACCCTTACCTCCCTGACCACACTCTTACCTCCCTGACCACACCCTTACCTCCCTGACCACACTCCACCTCCCTGACCACACTCTTACCTCCCTGACCACACCCTTACCTCCCTGACTACACCCTTACCTCCCTGACCACACTCTTACCTCCCTGACCACACCCTTACCTCCCTGACCACACTCTTACCTCCCTGACCACACTCTTACCTCCCTGACCACACCCTTACCTCCCTGACCACACTCCACCTCCCTGACCACACCCTTACCTCCCTGACCACACTCCACCTCCCTGACCACACTCTTACCTCCCTGACCACACTCTTACCTCCCTGACCACACCCTTACCTCCCTGGCCACACTCTTACCTCCCTGACCACACCCTTACCTCCCTGACCACACCCTTACCTCCCTGACCACACCCTTACCTCCCTGACCACACTCTTACCTCCCTGACCACACCCTTACCTCCCTGACCACACCCTTACCTCCCTGACCACACCCTTACCTCCCTGACCACACCCTTACCTCCCTGACCACACCCTTACCTCCCTGACCACACTCTTACCTCCCTGACCACACCCTTACCTCCCTGACCACACCCTTACCTCCCTGACCACACCCTTACCTCCCTGACCACACCCTTACCTCCCTGACCACACCCTTACCTCCCTGACCACACCCTTACCTCCCTGACCACACTCCACCTCCCTGACCACACCCTTACCTCCCTGACCACACTCTTACCTCCCTGACCACACTCTTACCTCCCTGACCACACCCTTACCTCCCTGACCACACTCCACCTCCCTGACCACACCCTTACATCCCTGACCACACTCTTACCTCCCTGACCACACTCTTACCTCCCTGACCACACCCTTACCTCCCTGACCACACTCCACCTCCCTGACCACACCCTTACCTCCCTGACCACACCCTTACCTCCCTGACCACACCCTTACCTCCCTGACCACACCCTTACCTCCCTGACCACACTCTTACCTCCCTGACCACACTCTTACCTCCCTGACCACACCCTTACCTCCCTGACCACACCCTTACCTCCCTGACCACACCCTTACCTCCCTGACCACACCCTTACCTCCCTGACCACACCCTTACCTCCCTGACCACACCCTTACCTCCCTGACCACACTCTTACCTCCCTGACCACACCCTTACCTCCCTGACCACACCCTTACCTCCCTGACCACACCCTTACCTCCCTGACCACACTCTTACCTCCCTGACCACACTCTTACCTCCCTGACCACACTCTTACCTCCCTGACCACACTCTTACCTCCCTGACCACACTCTTACCTCCCTGACCACACTCTTACCTCCCTGACCACACCCTTACCTCCCTGACCACACTCTTACCTCCCTGACCACTCTCCACCTCCCTGACCACACCCTTACCTCCCTGACCACACTCCACCTCCCTGACCACACCCTTACCTCCCTGACCACACCCTTACCTCCCTGACCACACTCTTACCTCCCTGACCACACCCTTACCTCCCTGACTACACCCTTACCTCCCTGACCACACTCTTACCTCCCTGACCACACCCTTACCTCCCTGACCACACTCTTACCTCCCTGACCACACCCTTACCTCCCTGACTACACCCTTACCTCCCTGACCACACCCTTACCTCCCTGACCACACCCTTACCTCCCTGACTACACCCTTACCTCCCTGACCACACCCTTACCTCCCTGACCACACCCTTACCTCCCTGACCACACCCTTACCTCCCTGACCACACTCTTACCTCCCTGACCACACTCTTACCTCCCTGACCACACTCTTACCTCCCTGACCACACCCTTACCTCCCTGACCGCACTCTTACCTCCCTGACCACACTCTTACCTCCCTGACCACACCCTTACCTCCCTGACCACACTCTTACCTCCCTGACCACACTCTTACCTCCCTGACCACACCCTTACCTCCCTGACCACACCCTTACCTCCCTGACCACACTCTTACCTCCCTGACCACACTCTTACCTCCCTGACCACACTCTTACCTCCCTGACCACACCCTTACCTTCCTGACCACACTCTTACCTCCCTGACCACACCCTTACCTCCCTGACCACACCCTTACCTCCCTGACCACACTCTTACCTCCCTGACCACACTCTTACCTCCCTGACCACACCCTTACCTCCCTGACCACACCCTTACCTCCCTGACCACACCCTTACCTCCCTGACCACACCCTTACCTCCCTGACCACACCCTTACCTCCCTGACCACACCCTTACCTCCCTGACCACACCCTTACCTCCCTGACCACACTCTTACCTCCCTGACCACACTCTTACCTCCCTGACCACACTCTTACCTCCCTGACCACACCCTTACCTCCCTGACCACACTCTTACCTCCCTGACCACACCCTTACCTCCCTGACCACACCCTTACCTCCCTGACCACACCCTTACCTCCCTGACCACACCCTTACCTCCCTGACCACACTCTTACCTCCCTGACCACACTCCACCTCACTGACCACACCCTTACCTCCCTGACCACACTCCACCTCCCTGACCACACCCTTACCTCCCTGACCACACTCTTACCTCCCTGACCACACTCTTACCTCCCTGACCACACCCTTACCTCCCTGACCACACTCTTACCTCCCTGACCACACTCTTACCTCCCTGACCACACTCCACCTCCCTGACCACACTCTTACCTCCCTGACCACACTCTTACCTCCCTGACCACACCCTTACCTCCCTGACCACACCCTTACCTCCCTGACCACACCCTTACCTCCCTGACCACACCCTTACCTCCCTGACCACACTCCACCTCCCTGACCACACCCTTACCTCCCTGAACACACCCTTACCTCCCTGACCACACCCTTACCTCCCTGACCACACTCCACCTCCCTGACCACACTCTTACCTCCCTGACCACACCTTTACCACCCTGACCACACTCTTACCTCCCTGACCACACTCTTACCTCCCTGACCACACCCTTACCTCCCTGACCACACCCTTACCACCCTGACCACACCCTTACCTCCCTGACCACACTCTTACCTCCCTGACCACACCCTTACCTCCCTGACCACACTCCACCTCCCTGACCACACTCTTACCTCCCTGACCACACCCTTACCTCCCTGACTACACCCTTACCTCCCTGACCACACTCTTACCTCCCTGACCACACCCTTACCTCCCTGACCACACTCTTACCTCCCTGACCACACTCTTACCTCCCTGACCACACCCTTACCTCCCTGACCACACTCCACCTCCCTGACCACACCCTTACCTCCCTGACCACACTCCACCTCCCTGACCACACTCTTACCTCCCTGACCACACTCTTACCTCCCTGACCACACCCTTACCTCCCTGACCACACTCTTACCTCCCTGACCACACCCTTACCTCCCTGACCACACCCTTACCTCCCTGACCACACCCTTACCTCCCTGACCACACTCTTACCTCCCTGACCACACCCTTACCTCCCTGACCACACCCTTACCTCCCTGACCACACCCTTACCTCCCTGACCACACCCTTACCTCCCTGACCACACCCTTACCTCCCTGACCACACCCTTACCTCCCTGACCACACTCTTACCTCCCTGACCACACCCTTACCTCCCTGACCACACCCTTACCTCCCTGACCACACCCTTACCTCCCTGACCACACCCTTACCTCCCTGACCACACCCTTACCTCCCTGACCACACTCCACCTCCCTGACCACACCCTTACCTCCCTGACCACACTCTTACCTCCCTGACCACACTCTTACCTCCCTGACCACACTCCACCTCCCTGACCACACCCTTACCTCCCTGACCACACTCTTACCTCCCTGACCACACTCTTACCTCCCTGACCACACCCTTACCTCCCTGAACACACCCTTACCTCCCTGACCACACCCTTACCTCCCTGACCACACTCCACCTCCCTGACCACACTCTTACCTCCCTGACCACACCTTTACCACCCTGACCACACTCTTACCTCCCTGACCACACTCTTACCTCCCTGACCACACCCTTACCTCCCTGACCACACCCTTACCACCCTGACCACACCCTTACCTCCCTGACCACACTCTTACCTCCCTGACCACACCCTTACCTCCCTGACCACACTCCACCTCCCTGACCACACTCTTACCTCCCTGACCACACCCTTACCTCCCTGACTACACCCTTACCTCCCTGACCACACTCTTACCTCCCTGACCACACCCTTACCTCCCTGACCACACTCTTACCTCCCTGACCACACTCTTACCTCCCTGACCACACCCTTACCTCCCTGACCACACTCCACCTCCCTGACCACACCCTTACCTCCCTGACCACACTCCACCTCCCTGACCACACTCTTACCTCCCTGACCACACTCTTACCTCCCTGACCACACCCTTACCTCCCTGACCACACTCTTACCTCCCTGACCACACCCTTACCTCCCTGACCACACCCTTACCTCCCTGACCACACCCTTACCTCCCTGACCACACTCTTACCTCCCTGACCACACCCTTACCTCCCTGACCACACCCTTACCTCCCTGACCACACCCTTACCTCCCTGACCACACCCTTACCTCCCTGACCACACCCTTACCTCCCTGACCACACCCTTACCTCCCTGACCACACTCTTACCTCCCTGACCACACCCTTACCTCCCTGACCACACCCTTACCTCCCTGACCACACCCTTACCTCCCTGACCACACCCTTACCTCCCTGACCACACCCTTACCTCCCTGACCACACTCCACCTCCCTGACCACACCCTTACCTCCCTGACCACACTCTTACCTCCCTGACCACACTCTTACCTCCCTGACCACACTCTTACCTCCCTGACCACACCCTTACCTCCCTGACCACACCCTGACCACACCCTTCACCTCAGCACAGCTGGTCAACATGAACAAATCCACAAGGGCCGTGACGAGGATTCGAACCTACGGCCGGGATGATCCCAGACGCGCCTAACTCGACTGAGCCACGACATTGTAAGAAGAACTGACGGACGAAGAGGAAGAGCAGCTTGGTGAGAGAGCCCGGGTGCATGGGGGGAGCAGCTTGGTGAGAGAGCCCGGGTGCATGGGGGGAGCAGCTTGGTGAGAGAGCCCGGGTGCATGGGGGGAGCAGCTTGGTGAGAGAGCCCGGGTGCATGGGGGTAGCAGCTTGGTGAGAGAGCCCGGGTGCATGGGGGGAGCAGCTTGGTGAGAGAGCCCGGGTGCATGGGGGGAGCAGCTTGGTGAGAGAGCCCGGGTGCATGGGGGGAGCAGCTTGGTGAGAGAGCCCGGGTGCATGGGGGGAGCAGCTTGGTGAGAGAGCCCGGGTGCATGGGGGGAGCAGCTTGGTGAGAGAGCCCGGGTGCATGGGGGTAGCAGCTTGGTGAGAAAGCCCGGGTGCATGGGGGGAGCAGCTTGGTGAGAGAGCCCGGGTGCATGGGGGGAGCAGCTTGGTGAGAGAGCCCGGGTGCAAGAGTTGTGTCACACCCCGGGGCGTGTGTCTCGGAGAGGCTGCAGTACCCGTGTCAGGGCAGTAGCACTCCCGGTTGCAATTATTTTGACCATGTCGACTAAGGCGTGAAGGGTTCATCCCTTACGAAGGTTCGAATCCACATCACGGCCCTTGTGGAAGTGTTCGTTCGATGTATCAGGCTATTGTGGTCCCTGTGTGTACTAGTTTGTATCTTTTAATGCTTTTGTTGAAGGGGAGTTGGTGTACGATGACCTCTGATGGTGCAGTCGCCATGTTGCCACAGTCCTGGCTTCTGATTGGTTAATGCGTCGCGCGGTTGCCACAGTCCTGGCTACTGATTGGTTAATGCGTCGCGCGGTTGCCACAGTCCTGGCTACTGATTGGTCAATGCGTCGCGCGGTTGCCACAATCCTGGCTTCTGATTGGTCAATGCTTCGCGCGGTTGCCACAAGCCTGGCTTCTGATTGGTCAATGCGTCGCGAGGTTGCCACAAGCCTGGCTACTGATTGGTCAATGCGTCGCGCGGTTGCCACAAGCATGGCTTCTGATTGGTCAATGCGTCGCGCGGTTGCCACAAGCATGGCTTCTGATTGGTCAATGCGTCGCGCGGTTGCCACAAGCATGGCTTCTGATTCGTGAATGCGTCGCGCGGTTGCCACAATCCTGGCTTCTGATTGGTCAATGCGTCGCGCAGTTACCAAAAACCTGACTTCTGATTGGCGAATTTAAAAAAAAAAAAACTGTCCTATGATTGGTGAATACAACATTACGTTAACAAAAAAGAGAATCCTATGATTGGCTAAGCAAATAATCGCATCACATCATATGAAACGATAGAGCTGGCCTGTGATTGGTCAACAATTTACGAGCCTCGTGGGAGCTCGCCATTCTGATTGGTTGTTCACGTCCAGGTCTGACCCCTCATAGAAAACGCCGCCTGGGACCACTTGTTCTCACCTGATGAACAATAATGAACACGATGAACAGAACACTTAACATATAATGTTCAGTTCACTAACAAGCTGGTTCAGGCATCTGAATGTCCTCGAATTGCACAGAACAATGAACATTTCTTGAATGTTTATTGATTGTTGAGTTGCTGGGCTAGTTGCTATCAACCTCTGGAGGGTTATTAATACCCTTCCGGAGGTTGATAGGCCTTAATAACCCTCCAGAGGTTGATAGGTCTTAATAACCCTCCAGGGGTTGATAGGTCTTAATAACCCTCCAGAGGTTGATAGGTCTTAATAACCCTCCAGAGGTTGATAGGTCTTAATAACCCTCCAGGGGTTGATAGGTCTTAATAACCCTCCAGAGGTTGATAGGTCTTAATACCCCTCCAGAGGTTGATAGGTCTTAATAACCCTCCAGAGGTTGATAGGTCTTAATAACCCTCCAGGGGTTGATAGGTCTTAATAACCCTCCAGAGGTTGATAGGTCTTAATAACCCTCCAGAGGTTGATAGGTCTTAATAACCCTCCAGAGGTTGATAGGTCTTAATAACCCTGCAGGGGTTGATAGGTCTTAATAACCCTCCAGGGGTTGATAGGTCTTAATAACCCTCCAGGGGTTGATAGGTCTTAATAACCCTCCAGAGGTTGATAGGTCTTAATAACCCTCCAGGGGTTGATAGGTCTTAATAACCATCCAGAGGTTGATAGGTCTTAATAACCCTCCAGGGGTTGATAGGTCTTAATAACCCTCCAGAGGTTGATAGGTCTTAATAACCCTCCAGAGGTTGATAGGTCTTAATAACCCTCCAGAGGTTGATAGGCCTTAATAACCCTCCAGAGGTTGATAGGTCTTAATAACCCTCCAGAGGTTGATAGGTCTTAATAACCCTCCAGAGGTTGATAGGTCTTAATAACCCTCCAGAGGTTGATAGGCCTTAATAACCCTCCAGAGGTTGATAGGTCTTAATAACCCTTAAGAGGTTGATAAGTCTTAATAACCCTCCAGAGGTTGATAGACCTTAATAACCCTCCAGAGGTTGATAGGCCTTAATAACCCTCCAGAGGTTGATAGGCCTTAATAACCCTCCTGAGGTTGATAGACCTTAATAACCCTCCAGAGGTTGATAGGCCTTAATAACCCTCCAGAGGTTGATAGGCCTTAATAACCCTCCAGAGGTTGATAGGCCTTAATAACCCTCCAGAGGTTGATAGGCCTTAATAACCCTCCAGAGGTTGATAGACCTTAATAACCCTCCAGAGGTTGATAGGGCTTAATAACTCTCTAGAGGTTGATAGACCTTAATAACCCTCCAGAGGTTGAAAGGGCTTAATAACTCTCCAGACTCCATGATATGGACTCCATACTGGAGCTGCATACTCCAGGATTGATCTGACATATGTGGTATACAAAGTTCTGAATGATTCCTTACACAAGTTTCTAAAGGCCGTTCTTATGTTGGCCAACCAGGCGTATGCCGCTGATGTTATCCTCTTGATATGGGCTGCAGGAGACAGGTCTGGCGTGATATCAACCCCAAAGTGTGTACCCACCTAGTAGTGCTTGCGGGGGTTGAGCTCTGCTCTTTCGGCCCGCCTCTCAACTGTCAATCAACTGGTAATAACTATGTTTTCTCTCCACACACACACACACACACACACACAGACACACACACACACACACACACAGACACACACACACACACACACACACACACACACAGACACACACACACACACACACACACACACACACACACACACACACACACACACACACACAGACACACACACACACACACACACACACACACACACACACACACAGACACACACACACACACACACACACACACACACACACACACACACACACACACACACACACACACACACACACACACACACACACACACACACAGACACACACACACACACACACACACACACACACACACACACACACACACACATAAACACACACACACACACACACACACACACACACACACACACACACACACACACACACACACACACTGACCCAACTATTGACCACCACTGACCCAACTATTGACCACCACTGACCCAACTGTTGACCACCACTGACCCAACTGTTGACCACCACCACTGACCCAACTATTGACCACCACTGACCCAACTGTTGACCACCACTGACCCAACTGTTGACCACCACCACTGACCTAACTGTTGACCACCACTGACCCAACTGTTGACCACCACTGACCCAACTGTTGACCACCACTGACCCAACTGTTGACCACCACCACTGACCTAACTGTTGACCACCACTGACCCAACTGTTGACCACCACTGACCCAACTGTTGACCACCACTGACCCAACTGTTGACCACCACCACTGACCCAACTATTGACCACCACTGACCCAACTGTTGACCACCACTGACCAAACTGTTGACCACCACCACTGACCCAACTGTTGACCACCACTGACCCAACTGTTGACCACCACCACTGACCCAACTGTTGACCACCACTGACCCAACTGTTGACCACCACCACTGACCCAACTGTTGACCACCACTGACCCAACTGTTGACCACCACCACTGACCCAACTGTTGACCACCACCACTGACCCAACTGTTGACCACCACTCACCCAACTGTTGACCACCACTGACCCAACTGTTGACCACCACTGACCCAACTGTTGACCACCACCACTGACCCAACTGTTGACCACCACCACTGACCCAACTGTTGACCACCACTGACCCAACTGTTGACCACCACCACTGACCCAACTGTTGACCACCACTGACCCAACTGTTGACCACCACTGACCCAACTGTTGACCACCACCACTGACCCAACTGTTGACCACCACTGACCCAACTGTTGACCACCACCACTGACCCAACTGTTGACCACCACTGACCCAACTGTTGACCACCACTGACCCAACTGTTAACCTCCACTGACCAAACTGTTGACCACCACTGACCCAACTGTTGACCACCACCACTGACCCAACTGTTGACCACCACTGACCCAACTGTTGACACCACTGACCCAACTGTTGGCCACCACTGACCAACTGTTAACCACCACTGACCCAACTGTTAACCACCACTGACCCAACTGTTGACCACCACCACTGACCCAACTGTTGACCACCACTGACCCAACTGTAACCACACTGACCCAACTGTTGACCACCACTGACCCAACTGTTGACCACCATGACCCAAACTGTTAACCACCACTGACCCAACTGTTGACCACCACCACTGACCCAACTGTTAACCACCACTGACCCAACTGTTGACCACCACTGACCCAACTGTTGACCACCACCACTGACCCAAACTGTGACCACCACTGACCCAACTGTTGACCACCACTGACCCACTGTTGACACCACCACTGACCTAACTGTTGACCACCACTGACCCAACTGTTGACCACCACTGGACCCAACTGTTGACCACCACTGACCAACTGTTGACCACCACCACTGACCCAACTATTGACCACCACTGACCCAACTGTTGACCACCACTGACCCAACTGTTGACCACCACCACTGACCCAACTGTTGACCACCACTGACCCAACTGTTGACCACCACCACTGACCCAACTGTTGACCACCACTGACCCAACTGTTGACCACCACCACTGACCCAACTGTTGACCACCACTGACCCAACTGTTGACCACCACCACTGACCCAACTGTTGACCACCACCACTGACCCAACTGTTGACCACCACTCACCCAACGTTTGACCACCACTGACCCAACTGTTGACCACCACTGACCCAACTGTTGACCACCACCACTGACCCAACTGTTGACCACCACACTGACACAACTGTTGAACCACCACTGACCCAACTGTTGACCACCACCACTGACCCAACTGTTGACCACCACTGACCCAACTGTTGACCACCACTGACCCACTGGTTGACCACCACCACTGACCCAACCTGTTGACCAACACCTGACCCAAACTGTGGACCCAACCACCACTGACCCAACTGTTGACCACCACTGACCAACTGTTGACCACCACTGACCCAACTGTGTAACCTACCACTGACCCAACTGTTGACCACCACTGACCCAACTGTTGACCACCACCACTGACCCAACTGTTGACCACCACTGACCCAACTGTTGACCACCACTGACCCAACTGTTGGCCACCACTGACCCAACTGTTAACCACCACTGACCCAACTGTTAACCACCACTGACCCAACTGTTGACCACCACCACTGACCCAACTGTTGACCACCACTGACCCAACTGTTAACCACCACTGACCCAACTGTTGACCACCACTGACCCAACTGTTGACCACCACTGACCCAACTGTTAACCACCACTGACCCAACTGTTGACCACCACCACTGACCCAACTGTTACCACCACTGACCCAACTGTTGACCACCACTGACCCAACTGTTGACCACCACCACTGACCCAACTGTTGACCACCACTGACCCAACTGTTGACCACCACTGACCCAACTGTTGACCACCACCACTGACCTAACTGTTGACCACCACTGACCCAACTGTTTGACCACCACTGACCCAACTGTTGACCACCACTGACCCAACTGTTGACCACCACCACTGACCCAACTAGTTGACCACCACTGACCCAACTGTTGACCCACCACTGACCCAACTGTTGACCACCCCACTGACCCAACTGTTGACCACCACTGACCCAACTGTTGACCACCACTGACCCAACTGTTGACCACCACCACTGACCCAACTGTTGACCACCACCACTGACCCAAACTGTTGACCACCACTGACCCAACTGTTGACCACCACCACTGACCCAACTGTGACCACCACTGACCCAAACTGTTGACCACCACCACTGACCCAACTGTTGACCACCACTGACCCAACTGTTGACCACCACCACTGACCCAACTGTTGACCACCACTCACCCAACTGTTGACCACCACTGACCCAACTGTTGACCACCACCACTGACCCAACTGTTGACCACCACTCACCCAACTGTTGACCACCACTGACCCAACTGTTGACCACCACTGACCCAACTGTTGACCACCACCACTGACCCAACTGTTGACCACCACTGACCCAACTGTTGACCACCACCACTGACCCAACTGTTGACCACCACTGACCCAACTGTTGACCACCACTGACCCAACTGTTGACCACCACTGACCCAACTGTTAACCACCACCACTGACCCAACTGTTAACCACCACCACTGACCCAACTGTTGACCACCACTGACCCAACTGTTGACCACCACTGACCCAACTGTTGACCACCACCACTGACCCAACTGTTGACCACCACTGACCCAACTGTTGACCACCACCACTGACCCAACTGTTGACCATCACTGACCCAACTGTTGACCACCACTGACCCAACTGTTGGCCACCACTGACCCAACTGTTAACCACCACTGACCCAACTGTTAACCACCACTGACCCAACTGTTGACCACCACCACTGACCCAACTGTTGACCACCACTGACCCAACTGTTAACCACCACTGACCCAACTGTTGACCACCACTGACCCAACTGTCTGACCACCACCACTGACCCAACTGTTGACCACCACTGCCCCAACCTGTTGACCACCAACATGGACCCACACTGTTGACCCACCCACTGACCCAACTGTTGACCACCACATGACCCAACTGTTGACCACCACCTGACCCAAACTGTTGACCACCACCACTGACCCAACTGTTGACCACCCACTGACACCACTTTGCACTACTGACCCAACTGTGACCACCACTCACCCAACTGTTGACCACCGACCACTGACCCAACTGTTGACCACCACTGACCCAACTTGTTGACCACCAACCACTGACCCAACTGTTGACCACCACTGACCCAACTGTTGACCCACCACGGACCCAACTGTTGACCACCACCACTGACCCAACTGTTGACCACCACCACTGACCCAACTGTTGACCACCACTGACCCAACTGTTGACCACCACCACTGACCCAACTGTTGACCACCACCACTGACCCAACTGTTAACCACCACCACTGACCCAACTGTTGACCACCACCACTGACCCAACTGTTGACCACCACTGACCCAACTGTTGACCACCACCACTGACCCAACTGTTGACCACCACTGACCCAACTGTTGACCACCACCACTGACCCAACTGTTGACCACCACTGACCCAACTGTTGACCACCACTGACCCAACTGTTGACCACCACCACTGACCCAACTGTTGACCACCACCACTGACCCAACTGTTGACCACCACTCACCCAACTGTTGACCACCACTCACCCAACTGTTGACCACCACTGACCCAACTGTTGACCACCACCACTGACCCAACTGTTGACCACCACCACTGACCCAACTGTTGACCACCACTGACCCAACTGTTGACCACCACCACTGACCCAACTGTTGACCACCACTGACCCAACTGTTGACCACCACTGACCCAACTGTTGACCACCACCACTGACCCAACTGTTGACCACCACTGACCCAACTGTTGACCACCACCACTGACCCAACTGTTGACCACCACTGACCCAACTGTTGACCACCACTGACCCAACTGTTAACCACCACTGACCCAACTGTTGACCACCACTGACCCAACTGTTGACCACCACCACTGACCCAACTGTTGACCACCACTGACCCAACTGTTGACCACCACTGACCCAACTGTTGGCCACCACTGACCCAACTGTTAACCACCACTGACCCAACTGTTGACCACCACCACTGACCCAACTGTTGACCACCACTGACCCAACTGTTGACCACCACTGACCCAACTGTTGACCACCACTGACCCAACTGTTGACCACCACTGACCCAACTGTTGACCACCACTGACCCAACTGTTGACCACCACCACTGACCTAACTGTTGACCACCACTGACCCAACTGTTGACCACCACTGACCCAACTGTTGACCACCACTGACCCAACTGTTGACCACCACCACTGACCCAACTATTGACCACCACTGACCCAACTGTTGACCACCACTGACCAAACTGTTGACCACCACCACTGACCCAACTGTTGACCACCACTGACCCAACTGTTGACCACCACCACTGACCCAACTGTTGACCACCACTGACCCAACTGTTGACCACCACCACTGACCCAACTGTTGACCACCACTGACCCAACTGTTGACCACCACCACTGACCCAACTGTTGACCACCACCACTGACCCAACTGTTGACCACCACTCACCCAACTGTTGACCACCACTGACCCAACTGTTGACCACCACTGACCCAACTGTTGACCACCACCACTGACCCAACTGTTGACCACCACTGACCCAACTGTTGACCACCACCACTGACCCAACTGTTGACCACCACTGACCCAACTGTTGACCACCACTGACCCAACTGTTGACCACCACTGACCCAACTGTTAACCACCACCACTGACCCAACTGTTAACCACCACCACTGACCCAACTGTTGACCACCACTGACCCAACTGTTGACCACCACTGACCCAACTGTTGACCACCACTGACCCAACTGTTGACCACCACTGACCCAACTGTTAACCACCACTGACCCAACTGTTGACCACCACTGACCCAACTGTTGACCACCACCACTGACCCAACTGTTGACCACCACTGACCCAACTGTTGACCACCACTGACCCAACTGTTGGCCACCACTGACCCAACTGTTAACCACCACTGACCCAACTGTTGACCACCACCACTGACCCAACTGTTGACCACCACTGACCCAACTGTTGACCACCAACTGACCCAACTGTTGACCACACTGACCCAACTGTTGACCACCACTGACCCAACTGTTGACCACCACTGACCCAACTGTTGACCACCACACTGACCCAACTGTTGACCACCACCCTGACCCAACTGTTGACCACCACTGACCCAACTGTTGACCACACCACTGACCCAACTGTTGACCACCCACTGACCCAACTGTTGTACCACCACTGACCCAACTGTTGACCACCACTGACCCAACTGTTGACCACCACCACTGACCCAACTGGTGACTCACCACACGGACCCAACTGTTGACCACCACTGACCCAACTGTTGACCACCACTGACCCAACTGTTGACCACCACCACTGACCCAACTGTTGACACCACTGACCCAACTGTTGAAACACCACCACTGACCCAACGGTTTGACCAACACTGACCCAACTGTTGACCACCACCACTGACCCAACTGTTGGACCACCACTGACCCAACTGTTGACCACCAATGACCCAACTGTTGACCACCACTGACCCAAACTGTTACCACCAACTGACCCAACTGTTGACCACCACCTGACCCAACTGTTGACCACCACTGACCCAACTGTTGACCACCACTGACCCAACTGTTGACCACCACTGACCCAACTGTTGACCACCACTGACCCAACTGTTGACCACCACTGACCCAACTGTTGACCACCACCACTGACCTAACTGTTGACCACCACTGACCCAACTGTTGACCACCACTGACCCAACTGTTGACCACCACTGACCCAACTGTTGACCACCACCACTGACCCAACTATTGACCACCACTGACCCAACTGTTGACCACCACTGACCAAACTGTTGACCACCACCACTGACCCAACTGTTGACCACCACTTGACCCAACTGTTGACCACACCACTGGACCTACAACTGTTGACACACCACTGACCCAACTGTTGACCACCACCACTGACCCAACTGTTGACCACCACTGACCCAACTGTTGACCACCACCACTGACCCACTGTTGACCACCACCACTGACCCAACTGTTGACCACCACTCACCCAACTGTTGACCACCACTGAACCAACTGTTGACCACCACTGACCCAACTGTGTGACCACCACCACTGACCCAACTGTTGACACCACCACTGACCCAACTGTTGACCACCACTGACCCAACTGTTGACCCACCCCACTGACCCAACTGTTGACCACCACTGACCCAACTGTTGACCACCACTGACCCAACTGTTGACCACCACCACTGACCCAACTGTTGACCCACGCACTGACCCAACTGTTGACCACCACCACTGACCCAACTGTTGACCACCACTGACCCAACTGTTGACCACCACTGACCCAACTGTTAACCACCACTGACCCAACTGTTGACCACCACTGACCCAACTGTTGACCACCACCACTGACCCAACTGTTGACCACCACTGACCCAACTGTTGACCACCACTGACCCAACTGTTGGCCACCACTGACCCAACTGTTAACCACCACTGACCCAACTGTTAACCACCACTGACCCAACTGTTGACCACCACCACTGACCCAACTGTTGACCACCACTGACCCAACTGTTAACCACCACTGACCCAACTGTTGACCACCACTGACCCAACTGTTGACCACCACTGACCCAACTGTTAACCACCACTGACCCAACTGTTGACCACCACCACTGACCCAACTGTTAACCACCACTGACCCAACTGTTGACCACCACTGACCCAACTGTTGACCACCACCACTGACCCAACTGTTGACCACCACTGACCCAACTGTTGACCACCACTGACCCAACTGTTGACCACCACCACTGACCTAACTGTTGACCACCACTGACCCAACTGTTGACCACCACTGACCCAACTGTTGACCACCACTGACCCAACTGTTGACCACCACCACTGACCCAACTGTTGACCACCACTGACCCAACTGTTGACCACCACTGACCCAACTGTTGACCACCACCACTGACCCAACTGTTGACCACCACTGACCCAACTGTTGCACCACCACTGACCCAACTGTTGACCCACCACTGACCCAACTGTTGACCACCACCACTGACCCAACTGTTGACCACCACTGACCCAACTGTTGACCACCACCACTGACCCAACTGTTTGACCACCACTGACCCAACTGTTGACCACCCACTGACCCAACTGTTGACCACCACTGACCCAACTGTTGACCACCACCACTGACCCAACTGTTGACCACACACTGACCCAACTGTTGACCACCACTGACCCAACTGTTGACCACCACCACTGACCCAACTGTTGACCACCACTGACCCAACTGTTGACCACCACTGACCAACTGTTGACCACACTGACCCACTGTTGACCACCACCACTGACCCAACTGTTGACCACCACTGCCCCAACTGTTGACCACACCACTGACCCAACTGTTGACCACCACCATGACCCAACTGTTGACCACCACTGACCCAACTGTTGACCACCACTGACCCAACTGTTGACCACCACCACTGACCCAACTGTTGACCACCCACGACCAACTGCTAACCCACCATGACCCACTGTTGACCACCACCATGACCCAACTGTTGACCACCACTGACCCAACTGTTGACCACCCCACTGACCCAACTGTTGACCACCACTGACCCAACTGTTGACCACCACCTGACCCAACTGTTGACCACCACTGAACCCAACTGTTGACCAACACTGACCCAACTGTTGACCACCACTGACCCAAACTGTATGACCACCACTCGACCCAACTGTTGACCACCACTGACCCAACTGTTGACCCACCACTGACCCAACTATGACCACCACCACTGTTGACCACCACCACTGACCCAACTGGTTGACCACCACTGACCCAACTGTTAACCACCACTGACCCAACTGTTGACAGCACCACTGACCCAACTGTTGACCACCACTGACCCAACTGTTAACCACCACTGACCCAACTGTTGACCACCACTGACCCAACTGTTAACCACCACCACTGACCCAACTGTTGACCACCACTGACCAACTGTTGACCACCACTGACCCAACTGTTGACCACCACTGACCCAACTGTTGACCACCACTGACCCAACTGTTTACCACCAACTGACCCAACTGTTGACCACCACTGACCCAACTGTTGACCACACACTGACCCAACTGTTGACCACCACTGACCCAACTGTTGACCACCACTGACCCAACTGTTGACCACCCACCACTGACCCCAAACTGTTGACCACCACCACTGACCCAACTGTTGACCACCACTGACCCAACTGTTGACCACCAACTGACCCAACTGTTGACCACCACCACTGACCCAACTGTTGACCACCACCCTGACCCAACTGTTGACCACCACTGACCCAACGGTTGACCACCACCACTGACCCAACTGTTGACCACCACTGACCCAACTGTTGACCACCACTGACCCAACTGTTGACCACCACCACTGACCCAACTGTGACCACCACTGCACTGACCCAACTGTTGACCACCACTGACCCAACTGTTGACCACCACCACTGACCCAACTGTTGACACACCACCCACTGAACCAACTGTTACCACCACCACTGACCCAACTGTTGACCACCACCACTGACCCAACTGTTGACCACCACCACTGACCCAACTGTTGACCACCACTGACCCAACTGTTCACCACCACCACTGACCCAACTGTTTGACCACCACTGACCCAACTGTTGACCACCACCACTGACCCAACTGTTGACCACCACTGACCCAACTGTTGACCACCACTGACCCAACTGTTGACCACCACCACTGACCCAACTGTTGACCACCACCACTGACCCAACTGTTGACCACCACTGACCCAACTGTTAACCACCACTGACCCAACTGTTAACCACCACTGACCCAACTGTTAACCACCACTGACCCAACTGTTGACCACCACCACTGACCCAACTGTTAACCACCACCACTGACCCAACTATTAACCACCACTGACCCAACTGTTGACCACCACTGACCCAACTGTTGACCACCACTGACCCAACTGTTGACCACCACCACTGACCCAACTGTTGACCACCACTGACCCAACTGTTGACCACCACTGACCCAACTGTTGACCACCACTGACCCAACTGTTGACCACCACTGACCCAACTGTTAACCACCACCACTGACCCAACTGTTGACCACCACTGACCCAACTGTTGACCACCACCACTGACCCAACTGTTGACCACCACCACTGACCCAACTGTTAACCACCACTGACCCAACTATTGACCACCACCACTGACCTAACTATTGACCACCACTGACCCAACTGTTAACCACCACTGACCCAACTGTTAACCACCACTGACCCAACTGTTGACCACCACTGACCCAACTGTTGACCACCACTGACCCAACTGTTGACCACCACCACTGACCCAACTGTTGACCACCACCACTGACCCAACTGTTGACCACCACCACTGACCCAACTGTTGACCACCACCACTGACCCAACTGTTGACCACCACCACTGACCCAACTGTTAACCACCACTGACCCAACTGTTAACCACCACTGACCCAACTGTTAACCACCACTGACCCAACTGTTGACCACCACCACTGACCCAACTGTTGACCACCACCACTGACCCAACTGTTGACCACCACTGACCCAACTGTTGACCACCACCACTGACCCAACTGTTGACCACCACTGACCCAACTGTTGACCACCACCACTGACCCAGCTGTTGACCACCACTGACCCAGCTGTTGACCACCACCACTGACCCAACTGTTAACCACCACTGACCCAACTGTTGACCACCACTGACCCAACTGTTGACCACCACCACTGACCCAACTGTTGACCACCACTGACCCAACTGTTGACCACCACCACTGACCCAACTGTTGACCACCACTGACCCAACTGTTGACCACCACTGACCCAACTGTTGACCACCACTGACCCAACTGTTGACCACCACCACTGACCCAACTGTTGACCACCACCACTGACCCAACTGTTGACCACCACTGACCCAACTGTTGACCACCACCACTGACCCAACTGTTGACCACCACTGACCCAACTGTTGACCACCACTGACCCAACTGTTGACCACCACTGACCCAACTGTTGACCACCACCACTGACCCAACTGTTGACCACCACCACTGACCCAACTGTTGACCACCACCACTGACCCAACTGTTGACCACCACCACTGACCCAACTGTTGACCACCACTGACCCAACTGTTGACCACCACTGACCCAACTGTTGACCACCACTGACCCAACTGTTGACCACCACCACTGACCCAACTGTTGACCACCACCACTGACCCAACTGTTGACCACCACCACTGACCCAACTGTTGACCACCACCACTGACCCAACTGTTGACCACCACTGACCCAACTGTTGACCACCACTGACCCAACTGTTGACCACCACCACTGACCCAACTGTTGACCACCACTGACCCAACTGTTGACCACCACTGACCCAACTGTTGACCACCACTGACCCAACTGTTGACCACCACCACTGACCCAACTGTTGACCACCACCACTGACCCAACTGTTGACCACCACTGACCCAACTGTTGACCACCACCACTGACCCAACTGTTGACCACCACTGACCCAACTGTTGACCACCACCACTGACCCAACTGTTGACCACCACTGACCCAACTGTTGACCACCACCACTGACCCAACTGTTGGCCACCACTGACCCAACTGTTGACCACCACTGACCCAACTGTTGACCACCACTGACCCAACTGTTGACCACCACTGACCCAACTGTTGACCACCACTGACCCAACTGTTGACCACCACCACTGACCCAACTGTTGACCACCACTGACCCAACTGTTGACCACCACCACTGACCCAACTGTTGACCACCACCACTGACCCAACTGTTGACCACCACTGACCCAACTGTTGACCACCACCACTGACCCAACTGTTGACCACCACCACTGACCCAACTGTTGACCACCACTGACCCAACTGTTGACCACCACCACTGACCCAGCTGTTAACCACCACTGACCCAACTGTTAACCACCACTGACCCAACTGTTAACCACCACTGACCCAACTGTTGACCACCACTGACCCAGCTGTTAACCACCACTGACCCAGCTGTTAACCACCACTGACCCAACTGTTAACCACCACTGACCCAACTGTTAACAAGTACCAAACATTCTCATAACTCAATACGCAAGGAAATTATTCACTGGAATTCTCATATATAAAAACCAAATTCAATATATGTCTTGAGAGTGTAAAATATTGGAGTTTAATAAAGCAACCAATAATGTGTGGGATAAGAATGATGGTCCGGACTTAATGAACTCTTCCACTCAATGTTTTCATCTTTTGGCGGGAAGAAAAACAGCTGAGCACCACCCCGGTATTGTGACCCAGACCCCGCTAATACCACACACCCTGATTTATACCACTTCCGATCGTGTTTATATAAACATTTTGGGCAATTATTAGTAATAAAAGTAAGTAGACAATTATTTAATTTATTTATATTTTTTTGTGCCAAAGGAGTTAATTTTGAAGTTAAAAATGTTAAGATAATTTTTTACGAAGTTGTCTGAAGCTGGAGAGAAAACTGTTATTAATGTTAGTCTTATATTCCTGACCATTTCTAAACAGTATGTTGAGGTGTATACTTGCTGGGGTTCGCATCCCACCAACGTCTCGTCTTGCAACTCATCAAACGAGTTAGTTAAGATTGTCAACAGTTATCTGAAATCTGCTAGAGATAACAGCCAGTGGTAGTTAACGACTACCAGAAGATGACCAGGTTAATTGGCTCCAGTCATGAGCACAGTCAACCACAGTAACACCGTGGGAGTCAACCACTTTAGTATCCTGGTGGCACTCATTCAGGGGGTCCACAACACCAGTGCCAACATGGTGCAGGAGGAAAACAGTGCCAACATGGTGCAGGAGGAAAACAGTGCCAACATGGTGCAGGAGGAAAACAGTGCCAACATGGTGCAGGAGGAAAACACTGCCAACATGGTGCAGGAGGAAAACAGTGCCAACATGGTGCAGGAGGAAAACAGTGCCAACATGGTGCAGGAGGAAAACAGTGCCAACATGGTGCAGGAGGAAAACAGTGCCAACATGGTGCAGGAGGAAAACAGTGCCAACATGGTGCAGGAGGAAAACAGTGCCAACATGGTGCAGGAGGAAAACAGTGCCAACATGGTGCAGGATGAAAACAGTGCCAACATGGTGCAGGAGGAAAACAGTGCCAACATGGTGCAGGAGGAAAACAGTGCCAACATGGTGCAGGAGGAAAACAGTGCCAACATGGTGCAGGAGGAAAACAGTGCCAACATGGTGCAGGAGGAAAACAGTGCCAACATGGTGCAGGAGGAAAACAGTGCCAACATGGTGCAGGAGGAAAACAGTGCCAACATGGTGCAGGAGGAAAACAGTGCCAACATGGTGCAGGAGGAAAACAGTGCCAACATGGTGCAGGAGGAAAACAGTGCCAACATGGTGCAGGAGGAAAACAGTGCCAACATGGTGCAGGAGGAAAACAGTGCCAACATGGTGCAGGAGGAAAACAGTGCCAACATGGTGCAGGAGGAAAACAGTGCCAACATTGGCATTTAAGAACCGTCAGGCCGTCGAGATCGGGTCACCAACCAAGGCGATGATTGTCCCCGTCGCTGCCAACGTCGGGGCCACAGTTCTACGGGTGAGAGTGTGCGCCTCCCCCCCCCCCCCAAACACCCGGGCGACAAAACTGAAGATGTACAAAAGAACAATCAAGAACAGCATAAAGTCGGACGGAAATGACAATTAGAAAGGAGAACAAGGGGAGAAACAAGTTACATAAGGAAGAGGAAAAGATTCCCAGCATCATATAGTGAGGACAGCAGCAGGAGTATAAGGCTATAAAAAGACAGAGGATTGTCCCATTGAGCATCACACACCCCGGCACCCGCGCCCCGCGCCCCCTCACGACGACAACGGGCTGGGAAGAGAGATGGTTATGAGGATTGAGTTGCGGCTCTTTGGTCCCGCCGCTCAACCATCCATCTACTGCTAAACAGGGTTCTGACTTTTTTGAGGTCTATCCCGCCAAACACACACCGAAACTAAGACGTTGGTACAACGTTCGAACAAGTTTTAACACTTCCTAACCAGTTATAACAACCAATATAGCAAGTTGTAACAATGTTCTAATACGTCATAAACACGGTAAGCCAAGATGTAACAACTTTATTACAAGTTGTAACAGGCGGAAAATAGAGACAGTTTCGGTTTGTGTTTCTAGGGATCATATCCACACTTGAAACTGTGTATGGAGTCAGCCTCCACCACATCACTGACTAGTGCATTCCATTTACTAACTACTCTGACACTTAAAAAGTTTAAAAGTTGTTTCTATCGTCCCTGTGGCTCATTTGGGTACTCAGCTTTCGCCTGTGTCCCCTTGTTCGCGTCCCACCCGTGTTAAATAATCCATCCTTGTCTACCCTGTCAATTTCCTGAGAATTTTGTATGTGGTGATCATGTCTTCCCTAAGTTCTTCTGTCTTCCAGCGACGTGAGGTGCAATTCACGCAGCTTTTCCTCGTAACTCATGCCTCTTAGTTCTGGGACTAGTCTAGTAGCATACCTTTGAACTTTTTCCAGTTTCGTCTTGTGCTTGACAAGGTACTGGCTCCATGCTGGGGCTGCATACTCCAGGATTGGTCTTACATATGTGGTGTACAAGATTCTGAATGATTCCTTACACAGGTTCCTGAACGCTGTTCTGATGTTAGCCAGCCTCGCATATGCCGCAGACGTTATTCTCTTTATATGGGCTTCAGGAGACAGGTTTGGTGTGATATCAACTCCTAGATCTTCCTCTCATCGTTTCCCCTCATTCTTCTGGATCCCCCGACGTGCTGGCTTAAAATTTTTATTGCTACTTCCAATAGTTTAGGTCTCCACGTTTCATCACCGCCATGGGGATTCTTGTTCTCCTACTCTGTTGTTTCTGTCATACACTTGCCTGGGTCTTCTGCCATTTGGTGGAGGGTTATATATCACTATTACTCTTGGTCCTCCCATCGTCACGGTGCCTGTTATGTAGTCTCTGAATCCCTCACAGCCCGGGATAACCATATCCTTCAAACTACATTCTTTTCTCATGAGTAGGGCCACTCCGCCTCCTCCCCGTCCTTCCCTCCCTTTCCTTATTACAGTGTACTCCTGGGGAAACACCGTATTCGTTATGATTCCTGAGAGTTTTGTTTCTGTGAGTCCGATTACATCTGGGTTCACTTCTTGTGCTCTTTCCCTAAGTTCACTTGCCTTGCTTGTGTTCCCATCTATGTTTGAGCACATGACCTTGAAGCGGACTCTTCTCTCCATCCTCAGTTCCATCTGATGCTCCTGGAATAGGACAGGGAGGCGTCTGGGATGGGAGTGTATGGGAGGGGGTCATGGGCAGTGTTGAAGGTGGGGCTGGGACGGGACGGTCCCACGGGATGCGAACCACGACCCGGGCCCCAGTAACCCCAGCAGGCGTCTCAACGGTGTCGAGGTTCGGCATATCTGAGAGGCTGACTGTTTGACTATCACTCTGTCAATTATGGGGGAACATTGTGTCGGGCCCCTCGGTCCTGGCAAGTTGTCGGCGAAGCTCTTGTCAAGTGGCTCTCCTGGAGGCTGGGAGGGGGGCAGCTGGGAGGGGGGGGGCAGCTGGGAGGGGGGCAGCTGGGAGGGGGGGCAGCTGGGAGGGGGGCAGCTGGGAGGGGGGGCAGCTGGGAGGGGGGCAGCTGGGAGGGGGGCAGCTGGGAGGGGGGCAGCTGGGAGGGGGGGCAGCTGGGAGGGGGGGCAGCTGGGAGGGGGGCAGCTGGGAGGGGGGCAGCTGGAAGGGGGGCAGCTGGAAGGGAGGGGCAGCTGGGAGGGGGGGCAGCTGGGAGGGTGGGGCAGCTGGGAGGGTGGGGCAGCTGGGAGGGTGGGGCCGCTGGGAGGGAGTAGAATCTGGGAGGGTGGGGCAGCTGGGAGGGTGGGGCCGCTGTGAGGGTGGGGCAGCTGGGAGGGGGGCAGCTGGGAGGGTGGGGCAGCTGGGAGGGTGGGGCAGCTGGGAGGGAGGGGCAGCTGGGAGGGTGAGGCAGCTGGGAGGGTGGGGCAGCTGGGAGGGTGGGGCAGCTGGGAGGGTGGGGCAGCTGGGAGGGTGGGGCAGCTGGGAGGGGGGCAGCTGGGAGGGTGGGGCAGCTGGGAGGGTGGGGCAGCTGGGAGGGTGGGGCAGCTGGGAGGGGGACAGCTGGGAGGGTGGGGCAGCTGGGAGGGTGGGGCAGCTGGGAGGGTGGGGCAGCTGGGAGGGTGGGGCAGCTGGGAGGGTGGGGCAGCTGGGAGGGGGGCAGCTGGGTGGGTGGGGCAGCTGGGAGGGTGGGGCAGCTGGGAGGGTGGGGCAGCTGGGAGGGTGGGGCAGCTGGGAGGGTGGGGCAGCTGGGAGAGTGGGGCAGCTGGGAGGGGGGCAGCTGGGAGGGTGGGGCAGCTGGGAGGGTGGGGCAGCTGGGAGGGGGGCAGCTGGGAGGGTGGCAGCTGGGAGGGTGGGGCAGCTGGGAGGGTGGGGCAGCTGGGAGGGTGGGGCAGCTGGGAGGGTGGGGCAGCTGGGAGGGTGGGGCAGCTGGGAGGGGGGCAGCTGGGTGGGTGGGGCAGCTGGGAGGGTGGGGCAGCTGGGAGGGTGGGGCAGCTGGGAGGGTGGGGCAGCTGGGAGGTTGGGGCAGCTGGGAGGGGGGCAGCTGGGTGGGTGGGGCAGCTGGGAGGGTGGGGCAGCTGGGAGGGTGGGGCAGCTGGGAGGGTGGGGCAGCTGGGAGGGTGGGGCAGCTGGGAGGGGGACAGCTGGGAGGGTGGGGGCAGCAGGGAGGGTGGGGCAACTGGGAGGGGGGCAGCTGGGAGGGGGGCAGCTGGGAGGGTGGGGCAGCTGGGAGGGGGGCAGCTGGGAGGGAGGCAGCTGGGAGGGGGGCAGCTGGGAGGGTGGGGCAGCTGGGAGGGGGGCAGCTGGGAGGGGGGCAGCTGGGAGGGTGAGGCAGCTGGGAAGGTGGGGCAGCTGGGAGGGAGGGGCAGCTGGGAGGGAGGGGCAGCTGGGAGGGTGGGGCCGCTGGGAGGGAGTGGCAGCTGGGAGGGTGGGGCAGCTGGCAGGGAGGGGCAGCTGGGAGGGTGAGGCAGCTGGGAGGGTGGGGCAGCTGGGAGGGGGGCAGCTGGGAGGGTGGGGCAGCTGGGAGGGTGGGGCAGCTGGGAGGGAGGGGCAGCTGGGAGGGTGAGGCAGCTGGGAGGGTGATGCAGCTGGGAGGGTGAGGCAGCTGGGAGGGTGGGGCAGCTGGGAGGGTGGGGCAGCTGGGAGGGTGGGGCAGCTGGGAGGGGGCAGCTGGGAGGGGGGCAGCTGGGAGGGTGGGGCAGCTGGGAGGGTGGGGCAGCTGAGAGGGGGGCAGCTGGGAGGGTGGGGCAGCTGGGAGGGGGGCAGCTGGGAGGGTGAGGCAGCTGGGAGGGTGGGGCAGCTGGGAGGGGGGCAGCTGGGAGGGGGGCAGCTGGGAGGGTGGGGCAGATTGGAGGGTGGGGCAGCTTGGAGGGTGGGGCAGCTGGGAGGGGGGCAGCTGGGAGGGTGGGGCAGCTGGGAGGGTGGGGCAGCTGGGAGGGTGGGGCAGCTGGGAGGGGGGCAGCTGGGAGGGGGGCAGCTGGGAGGGCGGCAGCTGGGAGGGGGGCAGCTGGGAGGGCGGCAGCTGGGAAGGTGGGGCAGCTGGGAGGGGGGCAGCTGGGAGGGTGGGTCAGCTGGGAGGGGGGCAGCTGGGAGGGTGGGGCAGCTGGGAGGGTGGGGCTGCTGGGAGGGCGGCAGCTGGGAGGGGGGCAGCTGGGAGGGCGGCAGCTGGGAAGGTGGGGCAGCTGGGAGGGTGAGGCAGCTGGGAAGGTGGGGCAGCTGGGAGGGTGGGGCAGCTGGGAGGGTGGGGCAGCTGGGAGGGTGGGGCAGCTGGGAGGGTGGGGCAGCTGGGAGGGTGGGGCAGCTGGGAGGGTGGGGCAGCTGGGAGGGTGGGGCAGCTGGGAGGGTGGGGCAGCTGGGAGGGTGGGGCAGCTGGGAGGGTGGGGCAGCTGGGAGGGTGGGCAGCTGGGAGGGTGGGGCAGCTGGGAGGGGGGCAGCTTGGAGGGTGGGGCAGCTGGGAGGGGGGCAGCTGGGAGGGTGGGGCAGCTGGGAGGGTGGGGCAGCTGGGAGGGTGGGGCAGCTGGGAGGGTGGGGCAGCTGGGAGGGTGGGGCAGCTGGGAGGGTGGGGCAGCTGGGAGGGGGGCAGCTGGGAGGGTGGGGCAGCTGGGAGGGGGGCAGCTGGGAGGGTGGGGCAGCTGGGAGGGTGGGGCAGCTTGGAGGGTGGGGCAGCTGGGAGGGGGGGCAGCTGGGAGGGTGGGGCAGCTGGGAGGGTGGGGCAGCTGGGAGGGTGGGGCAGCTGGGAGGGTGGGGCAGCTGGGAGGGTGGGGCAGCTGGGAGGGGGGCAGCTGGGAGGGTGGGGCAGCTGGGAGGGTGGGGCAGCTGGGAGGGTGGGGCAGCTGGGAGGGTGGGGCAGCTGGGAGGGGGGCAGCTGGGAGGGTGGGGCAGCTGGGAGGGTGGGGCAGCTGGGAGGGAGGGGTAGCTGGGAGGGTGGGGCAGCTGGGAGGGGGGCAGCTGGGAGGGGGGCAGCTGGGAGGGTGGGGCAGCTGGGAGGGTGGGGCAGCTGGGAGGGTGGGGCAGCTGGGAGGGTGGGGCAGCTGGGAGGGGGGGCAGCTGGGAGGGTGGGGCAGCTGGGAGGGGGACAGCTGGGAGGGTGGGGCAGCTGGGAAGGTGGGGCAGCTGGGAGGGTGGGGCAGCTGGGAGGGTGGGCAGCTGGGAGGGGGGCAGCTGGGAGGGGGGGCAGCTGGGAGGGGGGCAGCTGGGAGGGGGGCAGCTGGGAGGGTGGGGCAGCTGGGAGGGGGGCAGCTGGGAGGGGGGCAGCTGGGAGGGGGGCAGCTGGGAGGGAAGGGCAGCTGGGAGGGTGGGGCAGCTGGGAGGGGGCAGCTGGGAGGGTGGGGCAGCTGGGAGGGGGGCAGCTGGGAGGGGGCCAGAGTGCAATATTGCAGCTTCCAGCGGCGCCATTGTCACCCACATCATTACTGAAGCTTCAGGGGGAGAGGCAGGGGTGAGGGGAGAGGCAGGGGTGAGGGGAGAGGCAGGGGTGACGGGAGAGGCAGGTGTGAGGGGGAGAGGCAGGGGTGAGGGGAGAGGCAGGGGTGAGGGGGAGAGGCAGGGGTGAGGGGAGAGGCAGGGGTGAGGGTTGAGGCAGGGGTGAGGGGGAGAGGCAGGGGTGAGGGGAGAGGCAGGGGTGAGGGGAGAGGCAGGGGTGAGGGGGAGAGGCAGGGGTGAGGGGGAAAGGCAGGGGTGAGGGGAGAGGCAGGGGTGAGGGGAGAGGCAGGGGTGAGGGGAGAGGCAGGGGTGAGGGGAGAGGCAGGGGTGAGGGGGAGAGGCAGGGGTGAGGGGGAGAGGCAGGGGTGAGGGGGAGAGGCAGGGGTGAGGGGGAGAGGGGGAGAGGCAGGGGTGAGGGGAGAGACAGGGGTGAGGGGAGAGACAGCGGTGAGGGGAGAGACAGGGGTGAGGGGGGCAGCTGGGAGGGGGGCAGCTGGGAGGGTGGGGCAGCTGGGAGGGGGGCAGCTGGGAGGGGGCCAGAGTGCAATATTGCAGCTTCCAGCGGCGCCATTGTCACCCACATCATTACTGAAGCTTCAGGGGGAGAGGCAGGGGTGAGGGGAGAGGCAGGGGTGACGGGAGAGGCAGGTGTGAGGGGGAGAGGCAGGGGTGAGGGGAGAGGCAGGGGTGAGGGGAGAGGCAGGGGTGACGGGAGAGGCAGGTGTGAGGGGGAGAGGCAGGGGTGAGGGGAGAGGCAGGGGTTACGGGAGAGGCAGGTGTGAGGGGGAGAGGCAGGGGTGAGGGGAGAGGCAGGGGTGAGGGGGAGAGGCAGGGGTGAGGGGAGAGGCAGGGGTGAGGGGAGAGGCAGGGGTGAGGGGGAGGGGCAGGGGTGAGGGGAGAGGCAGGGGTGAGGGGAGAGGCAGGGGTGAGGGGAGAGGCAGGGGTGACGGGAGAGGCAGGGGTGAGGGGAGAGGCAGGGGTGAGGGGGAGAGGCAGGGGTGAGGGGGAAAGGCAGGGGTGAGGGGAGAGGCAGGGGTGAGGGGGAGAGGCAGGGGTGAGAGGAGAGGCAGGGATGAGGGGAGAGATAGGGGTGAGGGGAGAGGCAGGGGTGAGGGGAGAGGCATGGGTGAGGGGGAGAGGCAGGGATGAGAGGAGAGGCAGGGATGAGGGGAGAGGCATGGGTGAGGGGGAGAGGCAGGGATGAGAGGAGAGGCAGGGATGAGGGGAGAGGCAGGGGTGAGAGAAGAGGCAGGGATGAGGGGAGAGGCAAGGATGAGGGGAGAGACAGGGGTGAGGGGAGAGGCAGGGGTGAGGGGAGAGGCAGGGGTGAGGGGGAGAGGCAGGGATGGGGGAGAGGCAGGGGTGAGATGAGAGGCAAGGATGAGGGGAGAGGCAGGGATGAGGGGAGAAACAGGTGTGAGGGGAGAGGCAGGGGTGAGGGGAGAGGCAGGGGTGAGAGGAGAGGCAGGGATGAGGGGAGAGACAGGGGTGAGGGGAGAGGCAGGGGTGAGAGGAGAGGCAGGGATGAAGGGAGAGGCAGGGATGAGGGGAGAGACAGGGGTGAGGGGAGAGGCAGGGATGAGGGGAGAGGCAGGGATGAGGGGAGAGACAGGGGTGAGGGGAGAGACAGGGGTGAGGGGAGAGGCAGGGGTGAGAGGAGAGGCAGGGATGAGGGGAGAGGCAGGGATGAGGGGAGAGGCAGGGATGAGGGGAGAGACAGGGGTGAGGGGAGAGGCACGGATGAGGGGAGAGACAGGGGTGAGGGGAGAGGCAGGGATGAGGGGAGAGACAGGGGTGAGGGGAGAGGCAGGGGTTAGGGGAGAGGCAGGGGTTAGGGGAGAGGCGGTGTCTCTTCCAGGCTGCACGCTTACAGCTGACACCCCCAGCACAGTCCACCAGGGGACGCACTTCCGCGTGCCCCGAGAGGTAGAGCGAGGAATAGAGCGGAGGGCAGCGTGGAAGACAGTGTCATGAAAAAGAAGGAGGGCGCGAGGAAGAGGCAGAGAGGATAGGTCAGAGAGTAGCACGGAGGGTGAGTAAGGCTCCAGTCAGCCTTGGCTAACTGCCACCTAGGGAAGGAGAGGGGAGGGTGGGAAGAGAAAAAGGTAACAAGGAAGGGGAAATGGTCACTGTTAAGGAGGTCATCAAGAACCTGCCACGTGAGATCTAAGTAAAGTGACGACGAGCAGAGAGGACAGATCCAGACAGGAAAGGGTGCGAGTGCGAGAGTCTATATGGGTGGACTCACCAGCATTCAGAAGAAACAGGGAAGAAGAGAGGACGAACGGTTCGAGAAGGCGGCCTCGGGTGCTTGTCAGAACATCACCCCAGAGGGAATGTCGACAGTTGAAATCACCCAACAGGAGCACCGGCTCTGGTAAGGAGTCAAGAAGGTGCTTAAGATCAGGAAGGGAAAGCGGGACATTTGGGGAGAGATAAATGGAACAGACTGGATATCATTTATTCACAAAGACACGGGTCACAGAACACTGAATGGGCGACTGAAAAAGTATGGAAATATATCAAGAAAGTCAAGAGAGCAGTAGAGACATGGAGACATGGGGCCCCAGGGAGAGCTGGAGGGGGGGAGAGAGGAAAGAATAACCGAAGAAGTGACCAGAACGCGTGACAGACATTGGCTCCTGGAGACGGACACAAAGTGGTGAAAACTGTGTTATCAGAAGTTGGAGTTCGTGGCAGTTGGCATAAAATCCACGAATATTCCATTGAAGAACGTAGACAAAAATAGAGAATAGAAACAGAGAACAAGGGAGAAACAAGGCAAAGAAGAACACGGTATACTAAGATCAGGATCAGTGAAATCGGAGTAACTGGGCATAGCAAATCTAGCAAGGAGTGATGGAGTCAAGGGAACGGTAGGATGGACCAGAGATGGACTGACAGAGTCCGGAGTGGGAGGAGGCATCAGAGAGGGGTGGTCAAGGGAATCGAGGAGGGGGACACACAGGTGGGGCCTCGTAGCCTGGTGGATAGCGTGCAGGACTCGTAATTCTGTGGCGCGGGTTCGATTCCCGCACGAGGCAGAAACAAATGGGCAAAGTTTCTTTCACCATAAGTGCCCCTGTTACCTAGCAGTAAATAGGTACCTGGGAGTTAGTCAGCTGTCACGGGCTGCTTCCTGGTGTGTGTGTGTGGTGTGGGGAAAAAAAAAAGTAGTTAGTAAACAGTTGATTGACAGTTGAGAGGCGGGCCGAAAGAGCAAAGCTCAACCCCCGCAAAAACACAACTAGTAAACACAGGGAAGCGACCTCATCAAGGGGCAGCACCTGAGAGAGAGAATCGAGGACCAAGGGAACCTCCATAGCTGAGACAGGGGACTCAACTACTGATATGGGAGGGGATACAGGGATAGAGTCGGAATCGGAATGTGAGGAATTGAGCCTTTACGAACCGGACTACATCATCGGAGTATGGAGTAGCGACGTCAGCGCCACTTGTGAGTCTGCTCCCTTACCCCACAGTATTGGACGTAATGTGTACAATGCCATCTGGTGGTGGCTGTCTAATACCTGCAAAAGGCTCAAGATTCCTGCCTTGGTTAGCCAGAGGAGCCGCTGTGGATGACCTCTGGTGAGGTGGCGACTCAACGCCATCTGTTGTGATATGAACTGAATGTCAATGCCAGAGTCAATGAGTGGTATTTCCTAGTTTCACCAGTACCGGCCAGTTTACTGATGACGTGTCTGTATCCACAGAGGCGACGTAGGGCTGTAGTGGTACGGAGAAAGGCAGTCTACCCTGGGCAGCCTAATCTCTCCCTACTTAATTCTTCTTGACGACTAAGTGAGCCGCCGCCAAAGAGGAACTGTGTAGTATCGGCTTTCTGCTAGTGGTGTGGCAGTGGAAGAATTCGGCGTGTCCCGGGACTGGCTAGAGGGAGACACGGCCGACAGTGAGGAGAGTTACTAGCCCACCGCTAGAGCCTCCTGCCAGGGGTTAGCTACCCCTGTATTTGTCCGTATACTGGCCCCTATCAGCGCGTGGCTGAAGTTCTCTGCTAGCACTTGGCTGGAGAGTGATTGTGGGCCTTCACAAGGGGCACCTGGTGATACTGTCGGTAGGCTGGCCCTCGGCAAGGGTAGACTCGTTGGTGTTTCCCAGTACTGGTTGAGGACGGTACTGTGTGTGTTGAGGAGACACGGAAGTTGACAAAGGCTGCATCGCGTTAGCATCGAGGAGTGATTATAGTGTCTTATGTGAGAGAGACACATGTAAATATCCACGTGTAGTAATATTATTTCATTTTGTATTTTATATTTACGGTGATGGGAAAGTGATAATAAGTTAAGCGAATATATTGATAAAGGATACCTGGTTGATATCTGGTTGATGGGGTTCTGGGAGTTCTTCTACTCCCAAAGCCCGGCCCGAGGCTAGGCTTGACTTGTGAGAGTTTGGTCCACCAGGCTGTTGCTTGGAGCGGCCCGCAGGCCCACATACCCACCACAGCCCGGTTGGTCCGGCATTCCTTGAAGGAAACAATCTAGTTTCCTCTTGAAGATGTCCACGGTTGTTCCGGCAATATTTCTTATGCTTGCTGGGAGGACGTTGAACAACCGCGGACCTCTGATGTTCATACAGTGTTCTCTGATTGCGCCTTTGGCACCTCTGATCTTCACTGGTTCTATTCTGCATTTTCTTCCATATCGTTCACTCCAGTACGTTGTTATTTTACTGCGTAGATTTGGGACCTGACCCTCCAGTATTTTCCAGGTGTATATTATTTGGTGTCATTTGGAGAGCTTTGAGACGATCCCAATAATTTAGGTGTTTTATCTCGTCTATGCGTGCCGTATATGTTCCCTGTATTCCCTCTATTTCAGCAATCTCTCCTGCTCTGAATAAGTGTTGTGTTCATTACAGCTCCCCTAATGTTATTGCTTGCATTATCTAGCCTATTCCTTGAAAGTCACTACTGACTTTCGGTCGGATACTAGTACCTTCGGTCATAGATGAAGAACCCGGTTGCGACCCATAGTGGCCATAACATGAGCGATGCTTTCTTACTCGCTAGAGAGGAAGGAGAGGAGCAGCCAGGCTTACGTTTGGGACGTAAGATACCTACTATCAAAAGCGATCTTCACAACTCGAAGCGGCTGACGACGACGACCACGAAGGGGTCGAGTGAATGTATCAATCTGGAGGATAGAATGGCCTTGGTCCTCAAGGATATGTTTAATATCCTGGTGGCAGTCTTTCAGTTCCCCAACAGCAGTCCTAACATGGTGCGGGAGAAGAACTGTGCTAGTCCTGGCATTTAACCTGGCATTTTTGGAGACCCGAACAGTGGATGACGGAGCAGCACTGATACGTGTACCAGTATGGGTGGGTTTAAAAGTGACAAACGTACCCACACAATCAACGAGGTGTTTATGGATGAATAAATCGCCAGGACGTGAAGAATCAACATGGCTGAGATAAAACTACTTTGTCCACGTAGCAGGACCAAACAACGCTTGTAATGTTTTAGAACCAGAAGGAGTCGTGCGAGTGCGACTACGGAAGTGACGGGGCCGAGCACCCCCTAGTAAGAGGGGGGGCGGGATAAAGGTGCAGTTGTTACAATGAGAGATGGAGTCACTCCAGGTGATGTGGTGGTCACCACTGGGTGCTTGGGGCTGAACACCGCCACAGAGGAGGGAGGGGAGTAGAAAGAATCAGTCGGGAGATTCAGAGAAGTAGCTAGGTCTGGGCCCTATGTAGCGGGGGCTATGGAGCGCCGGCCTTCCATCAAAGTCCGACTCGGAGGGCCTGGTCGCTCACCCTACGAGTCTGAGAAGTTAAATGAGGGTCAACGAATGACATAAAAACCAACAGGTAAAACTTTCAACGAAGAAGAAGCCGCCATACTCCCCACGGAGCCACAATTAGAGGAAGGACACCCAACAAGACGGAGTGCCCCGGGAGTGCATCGTGAGCATATGCCCCACAATCGCCACCTTAAGAACCGTCAATCCGTCGAGATCGGGTTCAGCAACCAAGGCGATGATTGACAATAAAAGCGTCCCCGTCGCTGCCAACGTCGGGGCCACAGTTCTACGGGTGAGAGTGTGCGCCTCCCCCAAACACCCGGGCGACAAAACTGAAGAAGACATCGGAAAGAATATTTAAGAATGGCAAAAAGTCGCAGGAGGGGACCAATCAAAAAGTTGAAGAGGTGGGGAGGTAAATGAAATATGAAGATGAGGAAAAACCAACCAAGAAAATGTGTGAAGACAGGGGTGAGGAGAGAGACATAGATGGGGGTGAGGGGGAAGGAGCAGGAGTGAGGAGGCAGATCCACGCCCTGAGGAGGTAGGGGTGAGGGAGGGACAAGGGTGAGGGAGGGACAAGGGTGAGGGAGGGGCAGGGGTGAGGGAGGGACAAGGGTGAGGGAGGGACAAGGGTGAGGGAGGGACAAGGGTGAGGGAGGGGCAGGGGTGAGGGAGGGGCAGGGGTGAGGGAGGGGCAGGGGTGAGGGAGGGGCAAGGGTGTAACTCATGTAATGTAAATCACAGCGGCTCTCAAAATTAACGTGATGTACCGTTTTCTATTCACGAGTCCTCGGTTAGGTTATAACCCCTGGAGGGTTATTAAGACCTATCAACCTCTGGAGGGTTATTAAGACCAATCAACCTCTGGAGGGTTATTATGACCAATCAACCTCTGGAGGGTTATTAAGACCAATCAACCTCTGGAGGGTTATTATGACCAATCAACCTCTGGAGGGTTATTAAGACCATCAGAGACAACATTGACCAACCAACAAATACACTTTAGTCTCCCTTATAATATAAACAATAATTTAGACCCATCAGCCTCGTGTGGGCCGCTCACAGCTCTATGGGAATGAGAGACATTTGTCACCGTGACATTAACAGATACGACGCGCCGGGCGGCGGCCTGTTAATGAGGTCAGTGGTGATTAACCTGTTACCTGTGGAGGGGTCACCTGGCCTCTCATCCGAGGGGTGAGGTAACCTGGCCTCTCATCCGAGGGGTGAGGTAACCTGGCCTCTCATCCGAGGGGTGAGGTAACCTGGCCTCTCACCCGAGGGGTGAGGTAACCTGACCTCTCACCCGAGGGGTGAGGTAACCTGACCTCTCACTGAGGGGTGAGGTAACCTGGCCTCTCACTAAGGGGGGGGGGTTATCTTGAGATGATCGAGAGGGAGTAATGTTAAGGACATGCAAAATACAAATAATTTGTGGTGTTATTAATATAAAATAGTTCTTTAAATTGTCTTATCATCCTAATATGGTGATATAACTTGTAACAATATGAGTTTTCCGCTCTAATAGTAAGCTACACTTCGTTCTTCTTGCAATCCCCGACCGTCAAAGTGGTTGGGCACCATTCCTTCCCACCGTCCCATCCCTAATCCTGACCCGTTCCAAGTGCTATATAGTCGTAATGGCTTGGCGCTTTCCCCTTTCCCCATTCCATTTTACTCTAGATGCTTAATTATTGCTCACTTACCTTGAGGTTACCTTGAGGTGCTTCCGGGGCTTAGTGTCCCCGCGGCCCAGTCGTCGACCAGGCCTCCTGGTTGCTGGACTCATCAACCAAGCTGTTAGACGCGGCTGCTCGCAGCCTGACGTATAAGTCACAGCCTGGTTGATCAGGTAACACTTCATGCCATTAAATTAAAATTCGATTCAGACAGCTGAACACCTGTTTTGTCCAGCCACTGTTGGGATGGTTTGCTTAAGTTGTTAGGGATAAAGTTCCTGAATCTGAACAGTGTGATTCATTAAGTGGACAGCAGTTGGTGGCCTGGTCGACGACCGGGCCGCGGGGTCGCTGAGCCTCGAAATCACCTCAAGGTAACCACCTGAAGGTAGTTGAGAGGGAGAAATCACCTTGTTTCAGAGCGTGCGGGAGGAGGAGGAGAGGTTGAGGTATTCCAGGGCTGCGATGGACGCGAGGGCGGGGGCTGGAATCAGATCATTCTTGAAAGAAAACAAGAGTTTTCCTCCTGGTATTGAAGCGAGAAAGTGGACTCTTCTGCAGATGTTATCCCTTCCAGGAGGGTCCAGGACCCTTCCAGGAGGGTCCAGGACCCTTCCAGGAGGGTCCAGGTCCCTTCCAGGAGGGTCCAGGACCCTTCCAGGAGGGTCCAAGACCCTTCCAGGAGGGTCCAGGACCCTTCCAGGAGGGTCCAGGACCCTTCCAGGAGGGTACAGGACCCTTCCAGGAGGGTCCAGGACCCTTCCAGGAGGGTCCAGGTCCCTTCCAGGAGGGTCCAGGACCCTTCCAGGAGGGTCCAGGACCCTTCCAGGAGGGTCCAGGACCCTTCCAGGAGGGTCCAGGACCCTTCCAGGAGGGTCCAGGACCCTTCCAGGAGGGTCCAGGACCCTTCCAGGAGGGTCCAGGACCCTTCCAGGAGGGTCCAGGACCCTTCCAGGAGGGTCCAGGACCCTTCCAGGAGGGTCCAGGACCCTTCCAGGAGGGTCCAGGACCCTTCCAGGAGGGTCCAGGACCCTTCCAGGAGCGTCCAGGACCCTTCCAGGAGGGTCCAGGACCCTTCCAGGAGGGTCCAGGACCCTTCCAGGAGGGTCCAGGACCCTTCCAGGAGGGTCCAGGACCCTTCCAGGAGGGTCCAGGACCCTTCCAGGAGGGTCCAGGACCCTTCCAGGAGGGTCCAGGACCCTTCCAGGAGGGTCCAGGACCCTTCCAGGAGGGTCCAGGACCCTTCCAGGAGGGTCCAGGACCCTTCCAGGAGGGTCCAGGACCCTTCCAGGAGGGTCCAGGACCCTTCCAGGAGGGTCCAGGACCCTTCCAGGAGGGTCCAGGACCCTTCCAGGAGGGTCCAGGTCCCTTCCAGGAGGCTCCAGGTCCCTTCCAGGAGGCTCCAGGTCCCTTCCAGGAGGGTCCAGGTCCCTTCCAGGAGGGTCCAGCACCCTTCCAGAAGGGTCCAGCACCCTTCCAGGAGGGTCCAGGACCCTTCCAGGAGGGTCCAAGACCTTTCCAGGAGGGTCCAGGGCTCTTCCAGGAGGGTCCAAGACCCTTCCAGGAGGGTCCAAGACCCTTCCAGGAGGGTCCAAGACCCTTCCAGGAGGGTCCAAGACCCTTCCAGGAGGGTCCAAGACCCTTCCAGGAGGGTCCAGGACCCTTCCAGGAGGATCAAGAACCTGGCCCGACACACGGCCAGGCCGGGCCAGGCTGGGCCAGGCAGGACCAGGCAGGGCCAGGCCGGGCCAGGCTGGGCCAGGCAGGACCAGGCAGGGCCAGGCTGGGCCAGGCAGGACCAGGCTGGGCCAGGCTGGGCCAGCCAGGGCCAGGCTGGGCCAGGCAGGACCAGGCTGGGCCAGGCTGGGCCAGGCAGGGCCAGGCTGGGCCAGGCCGGGGCAGGGAAGGAACAAGGGCTCCCATGGGGGACAATTACAACACAGAAATCCAAAACGAACACTGCCATAATTCAGTGTTAATTACTGCTGTATATTTTGGTGGGGTGGGCGTGTGGGTGTCTGTGGGCGTGGGGGTGTCTGTGGGCGTGTGGGTGTCTGTGGGCGTGTGGGTGTCTGTGGGCGTGTGGGTGTCAGTAGGCGTGTGGTGTGTGGGCGTGTGGTTGTCTGTGGGTGTCTGTGGATGTGTACTCACCTAGTTGTGCTTGCCGGGGTTGAGCTCTGGCTCTTTGGTCCCGCCTCTCAACCGTCAATCAACAGGTGTACAGGTTCCTGAGCCTATTGGGCTCTATCATATCTACACTTGAAATTGTGTATGGAGTCAGCCTCCACCACATCACTTCCTAATGCATTCCATTTGTCAACCACTCTGACACTAAAAAAGTTCTTCCTAACGTCTCTGTGGCTCATGTGGGTACTCAGTTTCCACCTGTGTCCCCTTGTTCGCGTCCCACCAGTGTCACAGTGTGGGTGTGACACCCCCCCCCTCCCCCCCACCTTACAAGTATTAAGTAACTACCAAAATGAGACTGGGTAAAGTGCGTGACAAGTGGCACCGCCGCCCCGTCTTCCCGCCAATACCAGACCCCAACCGATTGGCTCCATTACAGAAAATGGTCGCCGGGTGTTATGGGGGAACGATCCTGTCTGTGTGTAAATGTTTGGGAACGTCGCAGGCACTGGCGCCTCTCTCTGTGGAGAGTTACTGGCTCTTGTGGACGGGTGGAGAGTTACTGGCTCTTGTGGACGGGTGGAGAGTTACTGGCTCTTGTGGACGGGTGGAGAGTTACTGGCTCTTGTGGACGGGTGGAGAGTTACTGGCTCTTGTGGACGGGTGGAGAGTTACTGGCTCTTGTGGACGGGTGGAGAGTTACTGGCTCTTGTGGACGGGTGGAGAGTTACTGGCTCTTGTGGACGGGTGGAGAGTTACTGGCTCTTGTGGACGGGTGGAGAGTTACTGGCTCTTGTGGACGGGTGGAGAGTTACTGGCTCTTGTGGACGGGTGGAGAGTTACTGGCTCTTGTGGACGGGTGGAGAGTTACTGGCTCTTGTGGACGGGTGGAGAGTTACTGGCTCTTGTGGACGGGTGGAGAGTTACTGGCTCTTGTGGACGGGTGGAGAGTTACTGGCTCTTGTGGACGGGTGGAGAGTTACTGGCTCTTGTGGACGGGTGGAGAGTTACTGGCTCTTGTGGACGGGTGGAGAGTTACTGGCTCTTGTGGACGGGTGGAGAGTTACTGGCTCTTGTGGACGGGTGGAGAGTTACTGGCTCTTGTAGGCGGGTGGAGAGTTACTGGCTCTTGTGGACGGGTGGAGAGTTACTGGCTCTTGTGGACGGGTGGAGAGTTACTGGCTCTTGTGGACGGGTGGAGAGTTACTGGCTCTTGTGGACGGGTGGAGAGTTACTGGCTCTTGTGGACGGGTGGAGAGTTACTGGCTCTTGTGGGCGGGTGGAGAGTTACTGGCTCTTGTGGGCGGGTGGAGAGTTACTGGCTCTTGTGGACGGGTGGAGAGTTACTGGCTCTTGTGGGCGGGTGGAGAGTTACTGGCTCTTGTGGACGGGTGGAGAGTTACTGGCTCTTGTGGACGGGTGGAGAGTTACTGGCTCTTGTGGGCGGGTGGAGAGTTACTGGCTCTTGTGGGCGGGTGGAGAGTTACTGGCTCATGTGGACGGGTGGAGAGTTACTGGCTCTTGTGGACGGGTGGAGAGTTACTGGCTCTTGTGGGCGGGTGGAGAGTTACTGGCTCTTGTGGACGGGTGGAGAGTTACTGGCTCTTGTGGACGGGTGGAGAGTTATTGGCTCTTGTGGACGGGTGGAGAGTTACTGGCTCATGTGGACGGGTGGAGAGTTACTGGCTCATGTGGACGGGTGGAGAGTTACTGGCTCTTGTGGACGGGTGGAGAGTTACTGGCTCTTGTGGACGGGTGGAGAGTTACTGGCTCTTGTGGACGGGTGGAGAGTTACTGGCTCTTGTGGACGGATGGAGAGTTACTGGCTCTTGTGGACGGATGGAGAGTTACTGGCTCTTGTGGACGGATGGAGAGTTACTGGCTCTTGTGGACGGATGGAGAGTTACTGGCTCTTGTGGACGGATGGAGAGTTACTGGCTCTTGTGGACGGATGGAGAGTTACTGGCTCTTGTGGACGGATGGAGAGTTACTGGCTCTTGTGGACGGATGGAGAGTTACTGGCTCTTGTGGACGGATGGAGAGTTACTGGCTCTTGTGGACGGGTGGAGAGTTACTGGCTCTTGTGGACGGGTGGAGAGTTACTGGCTCTTGTGGAGGACCTAACTAACAGGACCTAACTAACAGGACCTAACTAGCAGGACCTAACCAGTAGGACCTAACTAGCAGGACCTAACCAGTAGGACCTAACTAGCAGGACCTAACTAGCAGGACCTAACTAGCTGGACCTAACTAGCAGGACCTAACTAGCAGGACCTAACTAGCTGGACCTAACTAGCAGGACCTAACTAGCAGGACCTAACCAGTAGGACCTAACTAGCAGGACCTAACTAGCTGGACCTAACTAGCAGGACCTAACCAGTAGGACCTAACTAGCAGGACCTAACTAGCAGGACCTAACTAGCTGGACCTAACTAGCAGGACCTAACTAGCAGGACCTAACTAGCAGGACCTAACCAGTAGGACCTAACTAGCAGGACCTAACCAGTAGGACCTAACTAGCAGGACCTAACTAGCTGGACCTAACTAGCAGGACCTAACCAGTAGGACCTAACCAGTAGGACCTAACTAGCAGGACCTAACTAGCTGGACCTAACTAGCAGGACCTAACCAGTAGGACCTAACCAGTAGGACCTAACCAGTAGGACCTAACTAGCAGGACCTAACTAGCAGGACCTAACTAGCAGGACCTAACTAGCAGGACCTAACCAGTAGGACCTAACTAGCAGGACCTAACTAGCTGGACCTAACTAGCAGGACCTAACCAGTAGGACCTAACTAGCAGGACCTAACTAGCAGGACCTAACCAGTAGGACCTAACTAGCAGGACCTAACTAGCTGGACCTAACTAGCAGGACCTAACCAGTAGGACCTAACTAGCAGGACCTAACCAGTAGGACCTAACTAGCAGGACCTAACCAGTAGGACCTAACTAGCAGGACCTAACTAGCTGGACCTAACTAGCAGGACCTAACCAGTAGGACCTAACCAGCAGGACCTAACCAGCAGGACCTAACTAACAGGACCTAACTAACAGGACCTAACAGGACCTAACTAGCAGGACCTAACTAGCAGGACCTAACTAGCAGGACCTAACTAGCAGGACCTAACTAGCTGGACCTAACTAGCTGGACCGGTAACAGAGTTTTTTTTTTTTTTTTTTTGAGATATATACAAGAGTTGTTACATTCTTGTACAGCCACTAGTACGCGTAGCGTTTCGGGCAAGTCCTTAATCCTACGGTCCCTGGAATACGATCCCCTGCCGCGAAGAATCGTTTTTTCATCCAAGTACACATTTTACTGTTGCGTTAAACAGAGGCTACAGTTAAGGAATTGCGCCCAGTAAATCCTCCCCGGCCAGGATACGAACCCATGACATAGCGCTCGCGGAACGCCAGGCGAGTGTCTTACCACTACACCACGGAGAGTTATGGTAACTACCACCACCACCAGTGTTACATGGTAACTACCACCATCACAGTGTTACATGGTAACTACCACCATCACAGTGTTACCTGGTAACTACCACCACAGTGTTACATGGTAACTACCACCATCAGTGTTACATGGTAACTACCACCATCACAGTGTTACCTGGTAACTACCACCATCACAGTGTTACCTGGTAACTACCACCATCACAGTGTTACATGGTAACTACCACCATCACAGTGTTACCTGGTAACTACCATCACAGTGTTACATGGTAACTACCACCATCAGTGTTACATGGTAACTACCACCATCAGTGTTACATGGTAACTACCATCACAGTGTTACCTGGTAACTACCATCACAGTGTTACATGGTAACTACCACCATCAGTGTTACATGGTAACTACCACCATCACAGTGTTACCTGGTAACTACCACCATCACAGTGTTACATGGTAACTACCACCATCAGTGTTGCCTGGTAACTACCATCACAGTGTTACCTGGTAACTACCATCACAGTGTTACCTGGTAACTACCACCATCACCACAGTGTTACATGGTAACTACCACCACCACAGTGTTACCTGGTAACTACCACCATCACAGTGTTACCTGGTAACTACCACCATCACAGTGTTACATGGTAACTACCACCACCACAGTGTTACCTGGTAACTACCACCATCACAGTGTTACCTGGTAACTACCACCATCACAGTGTTACCTGGTAACTACCACCACAGTGTTACCTGGTAACTACCACCACAGTGTTACATGGTAACTACCACCACCACAGTGTTACCTGGTAACTACCACCACCACAGTGTTACCTGGTAACTACCACCACCACAGTGTTACCTGGTAACTACCACCATCACAGTGTTACCTGGTAACTACCATCACAGGGTCATATGACAGTTCCTCACATAACACACTCAAGAAAGTCCAATATACAATATCGTATCAAGCAAAATACGGCAAAAATATGTAAACAAATGTATACCTTGTTACCATGCCGATAAAGGGTGATTGAGAGAGTATTACTGGTGACTAATAATTGTGGTGATTAGACCAGGACGACTCGTAATGATGACGAGAAGATGGTGAGGGCCTAACGCCTGGAGGCCGCCGGTAACACAACACCACCCGGACACTAAGCGCCCCGTCTTGGGTTACTCGCGCCAGGTAGCTTGTTGCTCCTCGACCACTCTCGCCACCACCCTGCGCCTTCCTCGTCCCTTATCTTGCCTCACAACCGTAAACAAACATACTCACCTCTGACTAATGCTGCTACCCTTGTTGCCAGGATGAGGCAATGGTTGTTAGAATGGTTGTTAGAGGTGGTGAGGGGAGGTTGGTTGGGTGGGGGGTGGAGAGGTGACATGCGTGACGTGTTGGGTGACGTCTGTGATGTGAGACCCGTGACGCCGGCACACCTCAGGCATGGTGGGGAGTGGGGGGGGGGAGAAGGATAGGGACGGCGAGAAGGATAGGGACGGGGGAAGGGTAGGGACAGGGAGGAGTGGGACTTCCCTTCCCCATGGGTAGGCCTGATGTTTACATCCCTCCACTAAACATATGACTGCCTAACAAAGAACGCGGCAAATTCAACCATGAATAGCTGAAAGTAGCACAGAAAGCAAGTGGTGTGCTAATGGGAGTGCGGGGGGTGGGGGGGGGGGGTGGAGATCATAGTACTGGGAGATTATAGTCACCTGGAATTAGACTGGGTAGAGACGAGCACCCATGTTGGTGACGGAACATGGAGAGCAAAGCTGGTAGACGCAACGAACAAGAAGCACTTCTTGAGGCAACATAACAGAGCGGAGGAAGGGGCAGGGATGAGCACCCACCAACACTACACCTGCAGTATAACAATGACCAGGCTGGTATAGAGTAGGGGCTGCCCCTGGGAGCCAGCGGCCGCAGTGTGGCCAGTACACTGTGCAGGTGAAGGATGGGGTCTAACTAAGACCAGGTGAGGGGGAGTAAGAGGCTAGTGTTATGAACCCCCCAGGGAGCCTAGTGAGGCGGGTCTACCATGTGACAGTTATTCTACACACCTCACTTTAGGCAGGAGTCACGGGAAGGAAGTTAATTAAGTAAACGTCAGTGAATCATGACTAAATAGAGGCAAACAGAGGACGAGCATCTTATAGAAGTGAGTTGGGATGAGATGTCGACATCTTGTTACGTGACGTGACGTGGGCGGAGGTTGTAACGTGTCACTTGAGTTGCGAGAATCCTCAAGGATAGACGTATGTCGGTGCCCTCCTGGGAAGAAAGAAGATATGGTTCTCCGTTTAGTGTTTGAGTGAAGGCCACGTGAACAAGGTGTGAGAAAGCTGCCGAGGACGACGTACGTCATCTCTCAGTGATCGGCAACAATATTAGGGGCGGCCTGAAGCCTTCATTGTGGCTGTGTTCTGTGTGGACCCTACTGTCAGATATCCTTTGTGTGTGGAGGAAATTAAGCAGTTGTGTCTGTGTGAAACCTGCCAGGCGACTTCATAGACTCAAGTCGGGATTGTGAGAAGCTTTTAGAGACAGTCAAAAAAGATTTTGGTGGACGACCAAGAGTGGCATCATTTAGGAGCGCCTGAGGGCAAGTGTTGCCACGTCATTTTCTGCAGTAAAATCACATTTATTTGTATTACATTGTTTGTTATTGATCGATCGTGTGCCCGGCGATCGTAGAAAACGTTTATGAATATAGGTTAGATATTTTATGAAGATAGTGAGAATATATAACGAGTTAGAGATGATTGGACATCGAGGGGCGGGAGCGACACATGCTCACTTGCCGAAGGTCAGTGAAGGACTGAGAGGTGGGGGCCTCAGGGCACCCCGCCGGAGGATGATTTCAATGTGGACTCGTCCAGCATGGGGGAGTCCCCATCTCAGTAGCACCGGCACGGACTGAGACATCAGATGGCCAGGTTAATGTTAACATATATATTGGTTATTTATGTGTTATTAAAAAAAACATGTTATTATGGCATGGTAATGGAATTACAGGTTTGTGCAGGGAGAAGTTCGTGGAAGATTTTCATGTCTGGTGAATATTATGTGGTGGAACTTCAAGTGTAGAGATGAACTTCAGTGGGCGAGTGAAACTTGGAGTGTAGTGGAGCTACACGTGTTTTTTCGTGGAGCCGCATAGAGGAACTTCACAGGCATTGAGTGGGACTTCAAGTAGCAGCAGATATTGAACACTGCTGGAGTACCGACCTGATTTCGAGGACCCAGAGACAGATGTTCTTAGTGGCGAGCCTCAGGACGTGGAATGCAGAATTGTATGGACATCTTGATATGTATGAGGGAGTGCGTATGGCATGAGTGATGCAGTGTAAAGTGAGAAAGGTATTATTTGTCGTTGTTGTTGTTTCAGATTAGCTACTCGGAACGAAATGTCCATGTAGCACGGACTATGGTGAGCCCGTAAGTTGTCTTGTTGGGGATATTTGATATGCAGGTTACCCGGCCACAAGCAGTGAGAAGGCAAAATGACTGAGGGCGGTAATTGAGCAGCAGCCTAGCGCAGTTTAACTGCTATTATATAAATATGATTATGGTTTGTACAATCCAATGATACTATGTTGTTCAATTACTTTATTCGTTGTATTTTCATGTAATAAATGTTTGTCTGAGGCAACTGATTTTCTGCTCTTGTTTTAGTGAGGCTTTCTAGGGAGAAACTGTTGTATGTCGGTTCGCAACGGACAATAATATCATGAAGGGACCCCACCAACGCAGCGACTTGCTAAACTAATCAACCTCGTGTTCGAGAGTCGACTGCTAGCAGCCGTGGAGTGAGGACGTTTACCGACCCTCCGTGGCTGTTGGGGTTGTTTGCCGTTTTGGTCGCCAGGGGGTGTGGGCATCTCTACCCTCCCAGTTTTGTTGCCTGCCTGGCTGCATGTTGATGTGGCGGTTCTGACATGGGGGGCCATCTTCCTCCTGTTGTGCGTGTGAATTCCGTGGGCCTGGAGTTCCCTTGTAAGGCTGGTTATACGACCATCGAGAAGGTGATGTGTGACATGCTTCGTATCCCGGTGGAGGCTATCTACGGTGTGGAGCTTGTTACGGCCCACCGGGTTGTTATTAAGTTCGTGAGGGAGGAGGAGGAGTACCGGGACTTCCTCCATCGGTACGAGGGGCATACGTTGCTGCTGCCGGATGATGCCGGCTCTGTGGTGATTTCGGACCACAGTGGTGCCCTGACTTATGTCAGTGTCCATGGTGCGCCCCTGGAGTTCCCTGAAGACCTCCGGCGTTACTTCAGGGGGTTTGGTACTGTTGTCGGCGTGCGGGTGAACACGCTCTCCTTGGGGCGGTATGCTGGGTGGCGAACGAACATTCGCACGTTGGGGATGTGCCTGCAGTTGGATATACCTTCTTCTGTCCGGCTTATGGGATACTACGTCCGGGTGTATTATGCCCGGCAGCCTCATACCTGTTTTCGGTGTGGCCTGTTGGGGCATCAGGTTGCCGAGTGCTCTGAGGGCCCAGCTGCTCCTGTCAACTTGTTCCGATAAGAAGATTTCCCACCGCTCCCACTGGAGGCAGTCTCCGGTGATGATGAGGAGGTGCACGTCCCGTTTGCTGCTGCAGCTTCCCTGGCGATGCCTGACGTTCCTCCGGTTGTTGCCGACCCTCCGGGTATTGCAATACCGTCGGTTGGTCTGCCTGATCCTGTCGCTGTCCAAGCTGCTCCCTTGGGCCTTCCTGGTGCTCCCTGTGTGACATCGCTGTCTTTTCCCTTGTCTTCGGATGCTGCACCTGGCCCTGTGTCCATGACTCGGGTCCCGGATGTGCTGGGTGCTAGGGTGGCTGCGGAGCCTCCTGCTGTGTGTGGCCCGGTTCCCTCTGTGGTAGAGGCTGCTGCCATTCTGTGTCGGGCGTCGGTTCATCCGGCTTGTGGTACCCGTGTTTCTGGGTCTGCTTCCGGCTCTGACGATATCCGGCCGGTGCCCAAACGTTCCCGCCGTTCGTCTTCTGACCTGGGCCGATGTTGGTGACTTCAGTGACTATGGGTCTTTGGGTGTTGACGGTGTGGATACGTATACGTCGATGTCTCCGCAGTTAGTGGTGGCAGAGGTCCATGCGCCTGCTGGTGCTGGTGCTGGGGCCTGTATCTCGGACGTGCCTTCGGTTCTTTCTCCGCCAGGGGACTCTCCGCAGTGGGGGGTGGTGGCTTCTGCTGCCAGGGATGGTGTGGACTCTGGTGCTGGGCGTGGCCTGGTGGTGACGTTACGAAAGGATGCGGGCCGTCCGGGTTCCCTGCTGTCGTCTGGTGGTGTGCCCGGGGCCGCGGGTGCCCCTATGGTGCGGGTGCACGTTGGGGTCCTGGGGGACGTGTTGCCGGCGTCTGTGATGCCACCGGGTCACTGGTCGGAGATTGCCGAGTTACTGCTGTCTGACGGACCGGAGTACTTTCATGGTGGGCAAGTTCCCTTCCTGTGGGGGCGAGTAGCGACTTCTCGCCTCATGAGTACTACCATCTGGGTCCCCTGTTTGCAGGTGTTTGTTGCCCCGGTTCCGGATGTTATGGCGTCCCCGTTGAATGGACGAGACCCTTGGCAGTGGGTGCTCTGGGAGGCGTTCAATGTACAGTTCCCGCGGACCAGGTTCCCGGGCAAGTATGTGCTCTGATTTCCTGTGTATTTGCTCTATGACATGCTGTGTGCCCCTCTGGCTGTTTGTTTGCCCTGTTCTATTATGTGCTTCTGCCTCTCCCTTTGTGCGTTTCTTTGCCGTGTGGCATATTAGTTTCGAGTGCTTGGCGTCACTCGTTTCGTGTTTTGGCTTGGCGTTTCGCCTTTCCTGGCTTCGCAATTTACCCTTCACAGGTATGTCGGGGCGCATCCGCTCCCACGATCGTCGTCGCCCCTAACTCAACAACAACAACAACAACACCAACGCCGCCCCCTACCCTTACCAACACCCCCCACCATCACCCCCCACCAACGCCGCCCCCTCCCCTTACCAACACTCCCACCAACGCCGCCCACCAACACCCCCCACCAACGCCCCCTACCCCCAATACATCACTCCGTGGTCCGGAACCAATAAGTGGCATTTCTTCTCCTATTTGCATCCTTCAGAGCGATATTCTGGCCGTCTCTTCAACTTCAATTAGGTGCAACTTGAGGGCGGCGTCGCCCCCCACTCCAATGTGTTCCTTGCCGTAGTAATTGCCACAACCACAGTCTTGCAGGACGGTCATTGGCCAGACCTTCCGGGTCAAGTTGTCTACCAATTACTGGCAGAGGAAAACTATTTTCTTTTTTAGGTTTGAGATATTTTCTTTAAGATTTTAAGAAGTTGAGAAACGATTTTTTACTTGTGGTAAGAATTAATTACCACACCTTGTCAGCACCAGTTCCACTGTGGGTGGATGACCGCCCCACTACCACTGTGGGTGGATGCTGTCTCACTACCACTGTGGGTGGATGACTGTCCCACTACCACTGTGGGTGGATGACTCTCCCACTACCACTGTGGGTGGATGCTGTCTCACTACCACTGTGGGTGGATGACTGTCCCACTACCACTGTGGGTGGATGACCGCCCCACTACCACTGTGGGTGGCTGACTGAGCCACTACCACTGTGGGTGGATGACTGCCACACTACCACTGTGGGTGGCTGACTACCCCACTACCACTGTGGGTGGCTGACTGAGCCACTACCACTGTGGGTGGCTGACTGAGCCACTACCACTGTGGGTGGCTGACTGAGCCACTACCACTGTGGGTGGCTGACTGAGCCACTACCACTGTGGGTGGCTGACTGAGCCACTACCACTGTGGGTGGCTGACTGAGCCACTACCACTGTGGGTGGCTGACTGTCCCACTACCACTGTGGGTGGCTGACTGAGCCACTACCACTGTGGGTGGCTGACTGTCCCACTACCACTGTGGGTGGATGACTGCCACACTACCACTGTGGGTGGCTGACTGTCCCACTACCACTGTGGGTGGCTGACCGCCCCACTACCACTGTGGGTGGATGCTGTCTCACTACCACTGTGGGTGGATGCTGTCCCACTACCACTGTGGGTGGCTGACTGAGCCACTACCACTGTGGGTGGCTGACTGAGCCACTACCACTGTGGGTGGCTGACTGAGCCACTACCACTGTGGGTGGCTGACTGAGCCACTACCACTGTGGGTGGCTGACTGAGCCACTACCACTGTGGGTGGCTGACTGAGCCACTACCACTGTGGGTGGCTGACTGAGCCACTACCACTGTGGGTGGCTGACTGAGCCACTACCACTGTGGGTGGCTGACTGAGCCACTACCACTGTGGGTGGATGCTCTCACTACCACTGTGGGTGGATGACTGTCCCACTACCACTGTGGGTGGCTGACTCTCCCACTACCACTGTGGGTGGCTGACTGAGCCACTACCACTGTGGGTGGCTGACTGAGCCACTACCACTGTGGGTGGCTGACTGTCCCACTACCACTGTGGGTGGCTGACTGAGCCACTACCACTGTGGGTGGATGACTGCCCCAGTACCACTGTGGGTGGATGACTGCCCCACTACCACTGTGGGTGGATGACTGTCTCACTACCACTGTGGGTGGCTGACTGCCCCACTACCACTGTGGGTGGATGACTGCCCCACTACCACTGTGGGTGGATGACTGCCCCACTACCACTGTGGGTGGATGACTGAGCCACTACCACTGTGGGTGGATGACTGCCCCACTACCACTGTGGGTGGATGACTGAGCCACTACCACTGTGGGTGGATGACTGTCCCACTACCACTGTGGGTGGGTGACTGCCCCACTACCACTGTGGGTGGGTGACTGCCCCACTACCACTGTGGGTGGATGACTGCCCCACTACCACTGTGGGTGGATGATTGCCCCACTACCACTGTGGGTGGATGACTGTCCCACTACCACTGTGAGTGGATGACTGTCCCACTACCACTGTGAGTGGATGACTGTCCCACTACCACTGTGGGTGGCTGTCCCACTACCACTGTGGGTGGCTGACTGAGCCACTACCACTGTGGGTGGCTGACTGTCCCACTACCACTGTGGGTGGCTGACTGTCCCACTACCACTGTGGGTGGATGACTGAGCCACTACCACTGTGGGTGGATGACTGAGCCACTACCACTGTGGGTGGATGACTGAGCCACTACCACTGTGGGTGGATGACTGAGCCACTACCACTGTGGGTGGATGATTGCCCCACTACCGCTGTGGGTGGCTGACTGTCCCACTACCACTGTGGGTGGCTGACTGTCCCACTACCACTGTGGGTGGATGACTGAGCCACTACCACTGTGGGTGGATGACTACCCCACTACCACTGTGGGTGGATGATTGCCCCACTACCACTGTGGGTGGCTGACTGCCCCACTACCACTGTGGGTGCATGACTGAGCCACTACCACTGTGGGTGGATGACTGTCCCACTACCACTGTGGGTGGATGACTGCCCCACTACCACTGTGGGTGGATGACTGTCCCACTACCACTGTGGGTGGATGACTGCCCCACTACCACTGTGGGTGGATGACTGCCCCACTACCACTGTGGGTGGATGACTGCCCCACTACCACTGTGGGTGGATGACTGCCCCACTACCACTGTGGGTGGATGACTGCCCCACTACCACTGTGGGTGGATGACTGCCCCACTACCACTGTGGGTGGATGACTGCCCCACTACCACTGTGGGTGGATGACTGAGCCACTACCACTGTGTGTGGATGATTGCCCCACTACCACTGTGGGTGGCTGACTGCCCCACTACCACTGTGGGTGGATGACTGTCCCACTACCACTGTGGGTGGCTGACTGAGCCACTACCACTGTGGGTGGATGATTGCCCCACTACCACTGTGTGTGGATGACTGTCCCACTACCACTGTGGGTGGCTGACTGAGCCACTACCACTGTGGGTGGATGATTGCCCCACTACCACTGTGGGTGGCTGACTGTCCCACTACCACTGTGGGTGCATGACTGAGCCACTACCACTGTGGGTGGATGACAGAGCCACTACCACTGTGGGTGGATGACAGAGCCACTACCACTGTGGGTGCATGACTGAGCCACTACCACTGTGGGTGGATGACTGAGCCACTACCACTGTGGGTGCATGACTGAGCCACTACCACTGTGGGTGCATGACTGTCCCACTACCACTGTGGGTGGATGATTGCCCCACTACCACTGTGGGTGGATGACTGAGCCACTACCACTGTGGGTGGATGACTGAGCCACTACCACTGTGGGTGCATGACTGAGCCACTACCACTGTGGGTGGATGACTGCCCCACTACCACTGTGGGTGGCTGACTGTCCCACTACCACTGTGGGTGGATGACTGAGCCACTACCACTGTGGGTGGATGATTGCCCCACTACCACTGTGGGTGGATGACTGTCCCACTACCACTGTGGGTGGATGACTGAGCCACTACCACTGTGGGTGGATGACTGTCCCACTGCCACTGTGGGTGGATGATTGCCCCACTACCACTGTGGGTGGCTGACTGTCCCACTACCACTGTGGGTGGCTGACTGAGCCACTACCACTGTGGGTGGATGACTGTCCCACTGCCACTGTGGGTGGATGATTGCCCCACTACCACTGTGGGTGGCTGACTGCCCCACTACCACTGTGGGTGCATGACTGAGCCACTACCACTGTGGGTGGCTGACTGTCTCACTACCACTGTGGGTGGCTGACTGAGCCACTACCACTGTGGGTGGCTGACTGCCCCACTACCACTGTGGGTGGCTGACTGAGCCACTAACTGTCGTTGTAGTTAAGTTGTAGGAACGTTGTAGTTAAGTTGTAGGAACGTTGTAGTTAAGTTGTAGGAACGTTGTAGTTAAGTTGTAGGAACGTTGTAGTTAAGTTGTAGGAACGTTGTAGTTAAGTTGTAGGAACGTTGTAGTTAAGTTGTAGGAACGTTGTAGTTAAGTTGTAGGTACGTTGTAGTTAAGTTGTAGGTACGTTGTAGTTAAGTTGTAGGAACGTTGTAGTTAAGTTGTAGGTACGTTGTAGTTAAGTTGTAGTTAAGTTGTAGGTACGTTGTAGTTAAGTTGTAGGAACGTTGTAGTTAAGTTGTAGGAACGTCGTAGTTAAGTTGTAGGAACGTTGTATTTAAGTTGTAGGTACGTTGTAGTTAAGTTGTAGGAACGTTGTAGTTAAGTTGTAGGAACGTTGTAATTAAGTTGTAGGAACGTCGTAGTTAAGTTGTAGGAACGTTGTAGTTAAGTTGTAGGTACATTGTAGTTAAGTTGTAGGAACGTTGTAGTTAAGTTGTAGGAACGTTGTAGTTAAGTTGTAGGAACGTTGTAGTTAAGTTGTAGGTACGTTGTAATTAAGTTGCAGGTATGTTGTAGGTACGTTGTAGTAGCGTTCTAGGTAAGTTACAGGTACGTTGAAGGTACGTTGTAGTTAAGTTGTAGGTATGTTGTAGGTACGTTGTAGGTATGTTGTTTGTACGTTGTAGGTAAGTTGTAGGTACGTTGTAAGTAAGTTGTAGGTACGTTGTGGGTAAGTTGTAGGTAAGTTTTAGGTAAGTTGCAGGTACGCTAACCCCTCCCTGTGGTGGGAGGGTTTGGTTGGGGTTTAAACTGTTAATTGATAGTGGTATGGGAATAGATAGGGAGGAAGGAGATAATAAAAGTATGTGTTTGTGAGGAAACAACTTGGCCAAATGATCAGGGAAAGAGGAGGGCCTCAAAATAACAATTCACTTAGGGTATATTACACTAACAGTAGAAGTCTAAGAAACAAAATATACGAGTTAAATGGTCTTGTCTGTACAGAAAAAATAGATATTATTGCACTTACCGAAACGTGGATGAATGTAGAAAATAGAGAACTATTAGCTGAATATCAAATAAATGGATTTAAACTATTTCACACAGATAGATATATTAGACGAGGAGGTGGAGTAGCCATATATGTTAGGGACAATTTGAAATGTAGTCTCAAAGAGGGAATCAAAACTGAGCCACATACAGAAACTATTTGGATAGAATTAAACGAAAAAGCAAATAATATTATAATAGGAGTTATATATAGGCCACCAAATTTAGACAGAATGGAAGCAAAGCATCTATGGGATGAAATATCTAGAGCATCTAGGTCTAGCAGTATTTATGTCATGGGTGACTTTAATGTTAGTGGAATAAACTGGGTGAACAAAACAGGGAATAGTGAAGCAGAAGATTTTCTAGAATTAATTGACGATTGCTTTCTTACGCAACACATTAAGGAACCAACACGGGAAAATAATATTTTAGATTTAGTGTTAACTAACAGGGAGACACAAATTAATGACATGGAAATAGGGAGTGAGCTAGGGAACAGTGATCACAAAGTAATCAGATTTAGCATTGAATGGAATAGATCTGTAGAAGAAAATTCTGTTAAAGTGCCTGATTTTCGAAAAGCTGATTTTAATAACTTAAGAAACTTTTTGAGTGAAATAGATAGAAAAGTCTTGGGTATGTGGGGGGGGGGCAGGTCTTGGAGCGAGACGTGAACCCAGCGATAGGTGACGTAAAATTGGATTTCGATGTGGATTCAAAATATAAATTATGTAAAGATATTCTAAACAAAGCACAGGAACGTAGTATATCAGGCAAATTGAATAGATCGAATACTAATGACCCAAAATGGATAACAAAGGATCTGAAGAACTTTATAGATAGAAAGAGAGCGTGGTACAAAAGGATTAAGAATGGGGAAGTCAGTTTAGAACAGTAATTCGCACAACTGGTTAGAAATGTTAAAAAAGAGATTAGGAAAACAAAACAAAAAACTATGAAGTTCGCATAGCAGGGCAAGCAAAGACAAATGTTAAAGGTTTTTTTCAGTTATATCGAACAAAGTTTAGGGAAAGGATAGGTCCATTAAAAACTGAGACAGGTCAGAAAACAGGACAAAGCTCTGTCCTGGGACCTCTGTTGTTTATAATATATATAAATGATTTAGATTCAGGTTTAAGTAGCAACATTTGCAAATTTGCCGATGATACAAAAATCGGCAGGGAAATTAACACGGAAGAAGACTCACTATCACTTCAAGTTGATCGAAATAGGGTTTTGAAATGGTCGAAGGATTGGCAGATGCAGTTTAATGCTGTTAAATGTAAAGTTCTGAGGCTAGGTAATGATGATAGAGTTACAAGATACGAGCTAGATGGTGTTGAGATTGCGAAGTCGGATTGCGAAAGGGATCTGGGAGTTATGATTAGTAAGAATTTAAAACCAAAGGATCAATGCATGAATGTTCGTAATAAGGCAAATAGGACACTGGGATTTATTAATCGAAGCGTTAGTAATAACACACCTGGTGTTGACCAGACCACACACTAGAAGGTGAAGGGACGACGACGTTTCGGTCCGTCCTGGACCATTCTCAAGTCGATTGAGACTTGAGAATGGTCCAGGACGGACCGAAACGTCGTCGTCCCTTCACCTTCTAGTGTGTGGTCTGGTCAACAGACAGGCGGGGGGACTAAGGTAGACAGGAGAGGGGGGAGACTGAGGTAGACAGGAGGAGGGGTGACAGGTAGACAGGAGGGGTAGTGACTGGAGTAACCCGAAGCGGGTGCTGGTGGTGCTGGTACAACCAGTCCTGGAGTCAGCGGGCGGAACACACCGTACATAAGCCCGTGGTGGAGGCGGAGGAGTGCCACACAGCCCGGTGCCCTCACCACCCACGCCCACACGCCCACCGCCGCCCCTCGCTGGCACGACGCCACCCACCAGGTGAGCCACAACAACCTCCACCAACCCGTCGTCCTCACACGAACTGTCAGCGCCGCGACGGGCGAACGCTGAGTGCCGGACAAGCTGGAGTGAGAGTATCAACTTCGTACACCAAGATAGTTACTCAGACTTAGCTGAGTAAGTACTAAGTACTTACTAAGTACTGTTAGACAGAAAACAGGTCTATCTCGACAGACCTGCCAAGTGCACATTGAACAGGTGTACGTAACTGGGGGTCATGTGTGTGTGTGTGCAGGTGTGGAAGCTGTTCCAACACTGCCAGCCGAGTGGAAACACACCAGCACAGTTTCAACATTCTAATTTAATCACAAGGCCTCTGTAGGCCTAAGTTGCTGGGTCAGGAGGCAGGGAGTGCCAGGGAGGGACAGAGAGGAACAGGGAGTGCCAGGGAGGGACAGAGAGGAACAGGGAGTGCCAGGGAGGGACAGAGAGGAACAGGGAGTGCCAGGGAGGGACAGAGAGGAACAGGGAGTGCCAGGGAGGGACAGAGAGGAACAGGGAGTGCCAGGGAGGGACAGAGAGGAACAGGGAGTGCCAGGGTAGTTCTGCTAAGATTTAGTCTTCACCTTAAATTCTTCACATATACAAGAGTTATGGTCAGGAAGAAAATATTCCTTAATCTTGAACAAAGTTCAAGACAAAACTATACTTTCGAAAATCTGGAAACACCGTTCTTAGGCCGAACTATACAGAAAATTATGTAAAATACGTATATATGCGTATATTATATTATATATATAAAAATATATATAATATGCATGTCTCATTGAATATGACAGCATATTCCGTATTAACTATTTTCTGATTTAGAGCTTCTATCCCTCTTACCAGTGCTGTTGCATCAGGGTTCACCTGGAAGAGTTCACCAAAAACCATGTTCGTTTTCAAGATGAAGAAAAAGAATTGAATAACTGAAGAATGTTTTACACTTATTATAAAATCGCACGACGTTTCGAACCTACATGGTTCAGTCTCAAGTGATGAGTTCGAAACGTCGTGCGATTTTATAATAAGTGTAAAACATTCTTCAGTTAGAGGACTAGTAAGAGCGATAGAAGCTCTAAATCAGAAAATAGTTAATACGGATATATATATATATATATATATATATATATATATATATATATATATATATATATATATATATATAATATACATATATTACATAAGAGTTGTTACATTCTTGTACAGCCACTAACACACATAGCGTTTCGGGCAAATTCTTAATCCAAATTTTTTTCCCTGGAATACGACCCGCCAAATCGTTTAACAATCAGGTACCCATTCACTGCTGGGTGAACAGAGGCTACAGTTAAGGACTGGCGCCCAGTCAATCCTCCCCGGCCAGGATACGAACCCAGGTCAAAGCGCTTGCGAAGCGCCAGGCGAGTGTTTTACCACTGCGCCACGGTGACTCAGAACAATACTCTAGCCCTGAACTCATTTGGGTAATGTCTCCGTGTATATATACTGGGAAGCGGAATACATTATAATGTATTCATATAAACCTATTGCAGCTTCCTCAATGTATTCAAAGTCGACTTGCAATTAAAAACTGCGAACATGGAACAAAATAGAATTATATTTTTAAGACTTTTCTAAAGTTTTCATGTGGATACTTTTTGAATATTGTTGTTTCCACTTTATCTTTTGATCAGTTGGATCCCTTTATCTGCGCCACAGTCACCTCTACGTCCTCCTAACACACTGACGCTCACACTACTGTTACCTAGCAGTAAATAGGTACCTGGGAGTTAGTCAGCTGTCACGGGCTGCTTCCTGGGGTGTGTGTGTGTGTGTGTGTGGTGAAAAAAAAAAAAAAAAAAAAAAAAAAAAAGTAGTTAGTATAGTTAGTAAACAGTTGATTGACAGTTGAGAGGCGGGCCGAAAGAGCAAAGCTCAACCCCCGCAAACACAACTAGGTGAATACAACTAGGTGAATACTAACCATTACTCCCCTCAGCCTTGTACTAGTGTTACTTAAATGTGGAACTGCAATTATTTGTCAGTGTAACGGTAATACTTATATTAACCAATGAGGAACCGATCTATCGTTTACACGGGTAATACAAGTAGACTCTGTCAATATAGTGCATGCCAAGTCATGTGGGAATAATAGGAAATGACATTGCAGACGAAACTGCAAAACTTGCAACTAAGAGAAGAAATGTAGACATTTACATACCACAGAGTCTATCACAGATTAAGAAAGTAATTAGAAACAGAGCAATGCAGGTGATGTACAGTGACCACAACACAGCAGTTGCAACATCAGGATCTGCGGGTTGGTACAAGAATTCAACCAACTACGAACCACTTAGTTTGATGAAAGGGAGCAGTAGAGCAACAGAAGTGCACTTACATCGCATCAGGCTTGGATACCCATGTGCATGGGAAATAGGCTTACAGGTTCCGGAAGATGAGAGGAAATGTCAACACTGTGGAGAAATGCCCGACAGACCACTGGAACATTATTTAACACAGTGCACAGTTACAGCCACAACAGACCACTGGAACATTATCTAACACAGTGCACAGTTACAGCCACAACAGACCACTGGAACATTATCTAACACAGTGCACAGTTACAGCCACAACAGACCATTGGAACATTATCTAACACAGTGCACAGTTACAGCCACAACAGACCACTGGAACATTATCTAACACAGTGCACAGTTACAGCCACAACAGACCACTGGAACATTATCTAACACAGTGCACAGTTACAAACCCATTCAGATCATAACAGTCCTCGCTATCTGCTAAATCTCATACTTAGATTCAACAGAGCAGAAGTTGTTAAACACATATGGCAAAATCTTACTGAAGCGACCATACGAGTCATAAATACTCATACTCCGCCCAAGTAAAACAGAAACAAGCAATACTTAGTGGGCCAGCCAGAGGCTTAGGGCCCGCCCAGTGGGCCAGCCAGAGGCTTAGGGCCCGCCCAGTGGGCCATCCAGAGGCTTAGGGCCCGCCCAATGGGCCAGCCAGAGGCTTAGGGCCCGCCCAATGGGCCAGCCAGAGGCTTAGAGCCCGCACAGTGGGCCAGCCAGAGGCTTAGGGCCCGCCCAGTGGGCCAGCCAGAGGCTTAGGGCCCGCCCAGTGGGCCAGCCAGAGGCTTAGGGCCCGCCCAGTGGGCCAGCCAGAGGCTTAGGGCCCGCCCAGTGGGCCAGCCAGAGGCTTAGGGCCCGCCCAATGGGCCAGCCAGAGGCTTAGGGCCCGCCCAGTGGGCCAGCCAGAGGCTTAGGGCCCGCCCAGTGGGCCAGCCAGAGACTTAGGGCCCGCCCAGTGGGCCAGCCAGAGGCTTAGGGCCCGCCCAGTGGGCCAGCCAGAGGCTTAGGGCCCGCCCAATGGGCCAGCCAGAGGCTTAAGGCCCGCCCGGTGGGCCAGCCAGAGGCTTAGGGCCCGCCCAGTGGGCCAGCCAGAGGCTTAAGGCCCGCCCAGTGGGCCAGCCAGAGGCTTAGGGCCCGCCCAATGGGCCAGCCAGAGGCTTAGGGCCCGCACAGTGGGCCAGCCAGGGGCTTAGGGCCCGCCCAGTGGGCCAGCCAGAGGCTTAAGGCCCGCCCAGTGGGCCAGCCAGAGGCTTAGGGCCCGCCCAATGGGCCAGCCAGAGGCTTAGAGCCCGCACAGTGGGCCAGCCAGAGGCTTAAGGCCCGCCCAGTGGGCCAGCCAGAGGCTTAGGGCCCGCCCAGTGGGCCAGCCAGAGGCTTAGGGCCCGCCCAATGGGCCAGCCAGAGGCTTAGAGCCCGCCCAATGGGCCAGCCAGAGGCTTAGAGCCCGCCCAATGGGCCAGCCAGAGGCTTAGGGCCCGCCCAGTGGGCCAGCCAGAGGCTTAGGGCCCGCCCAATGGGCCAGCCAGAGGCTTAGAGCCCGCCCAATGGGCCAGCCAGAGGCTTAGGGCCCGCCCAATGGGCCAGCCAGAGGCTTAGGGCCCGCCCAGTGGGCCAGCCAGAGGCTTAGGGCCCGCCCAGTGGGCCAGCCAGAGGCTTAGGGCCCGCCCAATGGGCCAGCCAGAGGCTTAGGGCCCGCACAGTGGGCCAGCCAGAGGCTTAGAGCCCGCCCAGAAATATCCCTGCAAAAAAAATACAGTAGAACAAGCGTCATCGATGTGCTGTATTTACCATCAACAAACAACAAACTGATGATATCTACCCTTTGTGTGACAGCACAATAATTATATACTTCAACTGGTGTTGAGTTTTTGATGAGTCTTGAAGCACAGTCCCACGCTAAGCTGGTCCAAGCTGCGACCCCAGCTTGGGGACGGGTGTGTTGACAGCTTCAGGAAGAAAGGAGTGTTGACAGTTGTTTTAAGCGGTGGTTGTAAGACCTTAACTTGTGTGGTGTGAGCCTCACCTGACTCACGAGTCTCCTCCCCCTGCAGGATGCACCCGCTCAGCAGCAAGTCCAGGGAGCAGCAGCAGCTGCAGCAGCAACAGCAGCAGATGCCGCCGCCCGTACCACCTTTCTCACGCCCACGACCCTCATACCCGCCCATACATGTGAGTATACCCGCCCCCGACCCTCATACCCGCCTATACATGTGAGTATACCCACCCACGACCCTCATTCCCGCCCACGACCCTCATACCCGCCTATACATGTGAGTATACCCGCCCCCGACCCTCATACCCGCCTATACATGTGAGTATACCCGCCCCCGACCCTCATACCCGCCTATACATGTGAGTATACCCACCCACGACCCTCATTCCCGCCCACGACCCTCATTCCCGCCCACGACCCTCATACCCGCCTATACATGTGAGTATACCCGCCCACGACCCTTATACCCGCCCACGACCCTCATACCCGCCCATACATGTGAGCATACCCGACCACGACCCTCATACCCGCCCATACATGTGAGCATACCCGCCCACGACCCTCATACCCGCCCATACATGTGAGTATACCACCCCACGACCCTCATACCCGCCCATAGATGTCAGTATACCCACCCACGACCCTCATACCCGCCCATACATGTGAGTATACCACCCCACGACCCTCATACCCGCCCATACATGTGAGTATACCCGCCCATACATGTGAGTATACTCCTCCACGACCCTCATACCCGCCCACACATGTCAGTATACCCGCCCACCTACACAGACTCAGAGCAACTTCCCCTCCACTGTAGTGTACCCTCATTATACCCCCCCACCCTCATTGTATCCCCACTTAAGGACACATCATTATACTCGTGAACTCAAAGCTGAACAAACTGAACACTCGAGCAATAATGGGAGACTTCGACCATGGCTAAACTGACTGGGATACGGTGGACCCAAGATGGGCGGGAGAGGTGGAGGTGTAGCAGTGTTGCCTGGGGGCGTCAGGGTGGTGACCCGCAGGTGTGGGAGACCTGGTCCTCCAACACTGTGAGAGGTGACCCGCAGGTGTGGGAGACCTGGTCCTCCAACACTGTGAGTGGTGACCCGCAGGTGTGGTGGGCCTGGTCCTCCAACACTGTGAGAGGTGACCCGCAGGTGTGGTGGACCTGGTCCTCCAACACTGTGAGTGGTGACCCGCAGGTGTGGTGGACCTGGTCCTCCAACACTGTGAGTGGTGACCAGCAGGTGTGGGAGACCTGGTCCTCCAACACTGTGAGAGGTGACCAGCAGGTGTGGTGGACCTGGTCCTCCAACACTGTGAGAGGTGACCAGCAGGTGTGGTGGACCTGGTCCTCCAACACTGTGAGAGGTGACCAGCAGGTGTGGTAGACCTGGTCCTCCAACACTGTGAGAGGTGACCAGCAGGTGTGGTGGGCCTGATCCTCCAACACTGTGAGAGGTGACCAGCAGATGTGGTAGACCTGGTCCTCCAACACTGTGAGAGGTGACCAGCAGGTGTGGTGGACCTGGTCCTCCAACACTGTGAGAGGTGACCCGCAGGTGTGGTAGACCTGGTCCTCCAACACTGTGAGTGGTGACCAGCAGGTGTGGTGGGCCTGGTCCTCCAACACTGTGAGGTGGACACGGGGGGGGGGACAGGCGGAAAGTCAAGAGTGACCATTACGTTTTAGTCTTTGAATATGTAGTAAGAATGAAGACGGGAGACGAGGAGACTTACCTCATGTAAGAGGCAAGCAGGAGACGGCTTATCTCTTGAGACATGATCACCACCTACAAAATTTTAAGGGGAATTGGCAGGGGTGGACATAGACAAACTATTCAACACTGGTGGTACACGAACAAGGGGACACAGGTGGAGACTGAGTACCCACATGAGCCACAGAGACGTTAGAAAGAACTTTTTCAGTGTCAGAGTAGTTAACAGGTGGAATGCATTAGGCAGTGATGTGGTGGAGGCTGACTCCATACACGTGTATGGAGGCTGACGCCACGTATCATTTCATTTCAAGTGTAGATATGATAGAGCCCAGTAGGCTCAGGAACCTGTACACCAGTTGATTGACAGTTGAGAGGTGGGACCAAAGAGCCAGAGCTCAACCCCCGCAAGCACACCTAGGGGAGTACACCCACTCACCGCTACCCGCTGCCTCCAGGAGCACGAGTATGAGGACGAGTGGGGGTATGGAGGAGGACGTGAGAGATACCACGCCCACCAGGTGGCCATGCGCGCCTGCTACGACCTCTGGCGCCGCCGCTACAGCGAGATGCCCGCAGACCCTGCCCAGAACCCCGCCCCCCACAGTAAGTACTGGTCTAGCCCCGCAGACCCCGCCCAGAACCCCGCCCCCCACAGTAAGTACTGGTCTAGCCCCGCAGACCCCGCCCAGAACCCCGCCCCCCACAGTAAGTACTGGTCTAGCCCCGCAGACCCCGCCCAGAACCCCGCCCCCCACAGTAAGTACTGGTCTAGCCCCGCAGACCCCGCCCAGAACCCCGCCCCCCACAGTAAGTACTGGTCTAGCCCCGCAGACCCCGCCCAGAACCCCGCCCCCCACAGTAAGTACTGGTCTAGCCCCGCAGACCCCGCCCAGAACCCCGCCCCCCACAGTAAGTACTGGTCTAGCCCCGCAGACCCCGCCCAGAACCCCGCCCCCCACAGTAAGTACTGGTCTAGCCCCGCAGACCCCGCCCAGAACCCCGCCCCCCACAGTAAGTACTGGTCTAGCCCCGCAGACCCCGCCCAGAACCCCGCCCCCCACAGTAAGTACTGGTCTAGCCCCGCAGACCCCGCCCAGAACCCCGCCCCCCACAGTAAGTACTGGTCTAGCCCCGCAGACCCCGCCCAGAACCCCGCCCCCCACAGTAAGTACTGGTCTAGCCCCGCAGACCCCGCCCAGAACTACGCCCCCCCCCACAGTAAGTACTGGTCTAGCCCCGCAGACCCCGCCCAGAACCCCGCCCCCCACAGTAAGTACTGGTCTAGCCCCGCAGACTCCACCCAGAACTACGCCCCCCCCCCCCCCACAGTAAGTACTGGTCCAGGGCAGACTAAGGCCACTAGGGTAAGATGGGGGGTCTAGGATAAGCAACATTTCCAATCATCCCTTAACTCCGGACATGTTACTATGATGTGCGAGTGATAACACCTGCAACATTGCAGGTGTTGAGGAGTAGGTGTGAGCGGCAGACAGTGTCCATGAGGTAACACTATGTGGCCCAAACATGGCCCAACATGAGGCCTTTTCCAATTGCTACTTCTGTAATACGAGGAAGCGAGGGGGCAAAGGCCACATTAATGTTACCTATTTTGGTCATTTGTGTTAAAGATAAATCCTAAATGATTCCCCCAGATATATCAAGCAAGTCCCCGAGCCCGACCAAGTCTTTACTATTAATTTATGAATGTAAAGAAAGGCTTAGCAAGTCTTAGTCTTTCATGTGTGTAATGAGCGGAGTCGTCACAGTGCCAGAGTCGTGGAGGGTTGCTAATGTGGCGCCCAGTTTTAACAAGGGCGATAGATCACTTGCGTCAAACTATCGTCCAATTAGCCTAAAATCTATTGTATGAAATATACTTAAATGGAAAATCTTAAAAGCCATTCGTTTCCATTTTGAAAGAAGATTGCTGATAAAGGTTTGACATTTCAGGATTATAAATGGTCGCTCGTCTTCGACAAGTTAGGTCTCATTTGTGCCCAGCACATGTCAAGCAGGTGACAGCAGGAAGACTTAGACAGTTTATGTATTGACTTTAGTAGTAGTAGTAGTAGTAGTAGTAGTAGTAGTAGTAGTAGGCCTCCTTCAGCCTCGGGACTATGGAGTTGTGCCCTAGTTGTCAATCCTGGTGCAGCGTCTGGTGTGACTGATGAGGCCAATCCCAGAGTGGCAGTCCATCCCACACCGAGCACATTGACTTTACCTGGTTGATGGGGTTCTGGGAGTTCTTCTACTCCCCAAGCCCGGCCCGAGGCCAGGCTTGACTTGTGAGAGTTTGGTCCACCAGGCTGTTGCTTGGAGCGGCCCGCAGGCCCACATACCCACCACAGCCCGGTTGGTCCGGCACTCCTTGGAGGAATAAATCTAGTTTCCTCTTGAAAATGTCCACGGTTGTTCCGGCAATATTTCTTATGCTTGCTGGGAGGGTGTTGAACAACCGCGGACCCCTGATGTTTATACAGTGTTCTCTGATTGTGCCTATGGCACCTCTGCTCTTCACTGGACCTCTGATGTTTATACAGTGTTCTCTGATTGTGCCTATGGCACCTCTGCTCTGCTTTAGTACAGCCTTTGATACTTTGCCTCACCACACTCACTAAAAGAGGACCGTGGCACTGGGTGAAGGGGTTAACTTGAGGTTATCTTGAGATGATTTCGGGACTTTTTAGTGTCCCCGCGGCCCGGTCCTCGACCAGGCCTCCACCCCCAGGAAGCAGCCCGTGACAGCTGACTAACACCCAGGTACCTATTTTACTGCTAGGTAACAGGGGCATAGGGTGAAAGAAACTCTGCCCAATGTTTCTCGCCGGCGCCTGGGATCGAACCCAGGACCACAGGATCACAAGCCCAGCGTGCTGTGCGCTCGGCCGACCGGCTCCCCTTACTCCTTAGGGTTAACCTAAGTAGGAATACAGCTAGAGTATTTCAGAGAGAACAAAGACTGAAGGAAGGAAGAATCACAGTCCTCAACTCCGTAACTTTAGAGTGAGTGGGGAACCCACCAACCATAAATAGACTTAAGCCCGAGTGGAAGACTGTATTAAGTGGAGTGCCTCGGGGTCTACCCTGGGACCTTTGCTGTTTACCATACATTGTAAACGATTTATATACAGGATTGAACAACATGTTAAGACTTGCAGGCAACACAACAATAGGGCTGGGGATCAGTTCAGAACAAGACAAAATGGCTTCAAGACGATCTAGAGAGGCATTCAAATGGTGCAGAAATATTGGTAGATACGAGTTAATGCTCAAAATGCAGAGTCCGAGCTCAGGTAATAACAACAGCATTCCCAAATATCAGCAAAAATAATGTTGTAATTGCGAAGTGTGAATGCGGAAGACATCAAGGAGTCTTCATTAGTAGCGATCGTAAGCCAAGAACATCAATGCATTTGATTTATGGAATGAATCAAAACAAGATAAAAAGAAGATAAAACATTTATATCTAAAAGGTATAGAAGGAACACATCTAAATATGTTCTTCAGCTTAATCTTGTTCATACTTGGCTCCATATAGATCACGCAGCGCTGTGTTGGTGTCCGGACTACAGCATGAACAGGAAATGAACGCGTACAGGGAAGACTGGGAATTATAAACCTTCTGTATGTTGAGAGACTATGAAGGCTTAACTTACATGCTATAGGAAGATAAGGAGCAATGGGTGACATGATTGAAGTAAATAGATGGATGAATGGGTAGTCTAACAGCCTGGTTGATCAGTCCAGCAACCAGGAGGCCTGGTCGACGACCGGGCCGCGGGGACACTAAGCCCCGGAAGCACCTCAAGGTAACCTCAAGGTAGGTAAACAAGGTTTTAAATATATCAACACAAAATAGAATTCGAAACGTTAGATATAGATAATTAGATAACAGTTAGATAATTAGATAATAATTATAGTTAGATAATTAGTTATTTTCCGGATACCATACCTTCTCCCTAACAGGCACTAGGCTCTTCACCTTCCCCCGCCAGCAACCATACTCACCCCATTATTTCCCCCGCCAGCAACCATACTCACCCCCATTATTTCCCCGCCAGCAACCATACTCACCCCATTATTTCCCCCGCCAGCAACCATACTCACCCCATTATTTCCCCCGCCAGCAACCATACTCACCCCATTATTTCCCCCGCCAGCAACCATACTCACCCCCATTATTTCCCCCGCCAGCAACCATACTCACCCCATTATTTCCCCCGCCAGCAACCATACTCACCCCATTATTTCCCCCGCCAGCAACCATACTCACCCCATTATTTCCCCCGCCAGCAACCATACTCACCCCATTATTCCCCGCCAGCAACCATACTCACCCCATTATTCCCCGCCAGCAACCATACTCACCCCATTATTCCCCGCCAGCAACCATACTCACCCCATTATTCCCCGCCAGCAACCATACTCACCCCATTATTTCCCCCGCCAGCAACCATACTCACCCCATTATTCCCCGCCAGCAACCATACTCACCCCATTATTTCCCCCGCCAGCAACCATACTCACCCCATTATTCCCCGCCAGCAACCATACTCACCCCATTATTCCCCGCCAGCAACCATACTCACCCCATTATTTCCCCCGCCAGCAACCATACTCACCCCCATTATTCCCCCGCCAGTAACCACACCATTAACCCCCCCTCCCTCCCCAGGCCACTACACTGGCGCCCCGGCAGACATCCTGAGAGTGGAATACGTCGACTTCCGACCTCAGGAGAACGCCAAGGACCACCGGACCTTCCAGTACGACCTGGTGCAGGACTTTGACCGTCCAACACCGGTCTTCCGCAGGGGGCAAGTCTTCCACCTCTCCCTGGTAAGGTGCTCCTCCTAGTTGGAGTGCTACTCGACTTAAACCTCCTGCTACTTGATGACGGTCACGGAGCAAGGGAGGGCTCTAGGAGGAGGAGTGGGGGGGGGGGAGATGAGAGGGCGGTTCACTACTGGTCGCCAGTGGTCATGTCAATGCTAAAGTTTGGACTAACATCCTACACAACTTCACAACATAAGGGTAATGGTGCTTGTAAATACTGTGGAAGAAGTCCCTTGTCAGAGCCATTGAGACGAGAGAATAATTGTCCCCACTTTGTGACACTTGACAGTGTCACAACGTGGAGACACTTTGTGACACTTGGCCAGCAAGTGTGACACTCTGAGACATCGCCATGTTGTCATCACACCAGTACAAGATCCCAGTAGCCTAGCATGATCTTTTAAACAAAAAATGGTCTGCTATGCCATCTTTTTTTCTTTCTTTCTGTTATATCTCCTTCTTCCTCTTCTCTCTCTCTACACGTGTTCCTAGCATCTAAAACGCCTCTTCCCCATCAATAGTACAAATTCAACACTTAATATTTCTCTCAGGCACTTAATATTTCTCTCAGGCACTTAATATTTCTCTCAGGCACTTAATATTTCTCTCAGGCACTTAATATTTCAAATAACATTTCTGTGCACACCAAGAGCAGGAGTTAACATGCCCGTCTGGTGGGCCGACAGGTGACGCGGGAGAGGGAGTTCGACTGCACGCGGGACCATCTGTACCTCAACTTCTACTTCGGGCCGCAACCTTCCGTGCCCAAGAGGACGAGGGTGGTGCTCCCAGTCACCATCCAGAAGGAGTTCACCCGCACCCCTCAGAAGTGGGACGTCCGCATCCAGGCTCAGGAGGCCAACACCCTTACATTGCAGGTAGGTACAAGGTGGGGGAGTGTAGTGAGGGGAGGACATACAGGTGGACACAGTGGTTGTGTCACAGATCCTGGTGGTGATACAGGTGGACACAGTGGCTGTGTCACAGATCCTGGTGGTGATACAGGTGGACACAGTGGCTGTATCACAGATCCTGGTGGTGATACAGGTGGACACAGTGGCTGTGTCACAGATCCTGGTGGTGATACAGGTGGACACAGTGGCTGTGTCACAGATCCTGGTGGGGATACAGGTGGACACAGTGGCTGTGTCACAGATTCTGGTGGGGATACAGGTGGACACAGTGGCTGTATCACAGATTCTGGTGGGGATACAGGTGGACACAGTAGCTGTGTCACAGATCCTGGTGGTGATACAGGTGGACACAGTGGCTGTGTCACAGATCCTGGTGGGGATACAGGTGGACACAGTGGCTGTATCACAGATCCTGGTGGGGATACAGGTGGACACAGTAGCTGTGTCACAGATCCTGGTGGTGATACAGGTGGACACAGTGGTTGTGTCACAGATCCTGGTGGTGATACAGGTGGACACAGTGGCTGTGTCACAGATCCTGGTGGTGATACAGGTGGACACAGTGACTGTGTCACAGATCCTGGTGGGGATACAGGTGGACACAGTGGCTGTGTCACAGATCCTGGTGGGGATACAGGTGGACACAGTGACTGTGTCACAGATCCTGGTGGGGATACAGGTGGACACAGTGGTTGTGTCACAGATCCTGGTGGTGATACAGGTGGACACAGTGGCTGTGTCACAGATCCTGGTGGGGATACAGGTGGACACAGTGACTGTGTCACAGATCCTGGTGGTGATACAGGTGGACACAGTGGCTGTGTCACAGATCCTGGTGGGGATACAGGTGGACACAGTGGCTGTGTCACAGATCCTGGTGGTGATACAGGTGGACACAGTGGCTGTGTCACAGATCCTGGTGGGGATACAGGTGGACACAGTGGCTGTGTCACAGATCCTGGTGGGGATACAGGTGGACACAGTGGCTGTGTCACAGATCCTGGTGGGGATACAGGTGGACACAGTGGCTGTGTCACAGATCCTGGTGGGGATACAGGTGGACACAGTGGCTGTGTCACAGATCCTGGTGGGGATACAGGTGGACACAGTGGCTGTGTCACAGATCCTGGTGGTGATACAGGTGGAAGAAGCAGAAAGTAATGGAGAAACATTTTTGAGGTTAGGCTTTAACAAAAAGGAAATAAACCAATAGATAAGGACAGTATTCACAAACTAGACCACAAAAGCGGTAATCTTATTCACGATAAAACTTCAGCATGTGACAGATTCAGATTCAGATTCAGATGTTTATTCAGGACAATAGAGAAATGTTTTCCTGTATAGGTACCTTATGAGGGGGAGAGGAGCAGGCAGAGGGAGGGAAGGAAGAGGAGCAGGGAGAGGCAAGGAAGGAAGAATCACAGTCCTCAACTCCGTAACTTTAGAGTGAGTGGGGAACCCACCAACCACAGGCCAGTGTCCCCAGGGAAAAGTGCAACAGAAGGCTGAACTACCCACCATCCATCTCACCTGTAATCTTCCTATCCAGAAAACCACCCTATCCAACCATCCCATATTGAGTGTTCCCATCTCTTGCCCTTTCTCTTCCTCCCTACCTCACCTCCAAGACCCCCCCCCACCTCCCTGCCCCATACCCCTGGCCTGCCCTGTCCCCAATCCAAAGTCCCCCTTGCCTTCCCGCGTGAAATTCTAGGAACAAACTCACCCTTTACAACAACTAACCCCCCTACCCGCTCCCCACCTTAACACCCTCTTACTTCCTGCCCTCCACCTGAGTCCTCACCCCCACTACTACCTCCCCCTCATCACACAATAACAGCCACTGTGCCTCCTACACCAGGGAGAGGATGAGGGTGAGGCCGCTCAGAGGAAATTTAACTTGAAGGTAAAGTACACAAACGTCGAGGGTATTACAAATAAAGCAAACAAACTTGGTGAACGTTCACAAGAGACCCGGACGTAACAGCGCACCTGATAATTTCGTCTCAGTGAACTCTAACGAAGGCAGCATTACCCCAGGACTATAATGTATTAAAGGAAGGGAGAGGAGAGGCCTTGCCGGTAATAAAGGAAGGGAGAGGAGAGGCCTTGCCGGTAATAAAGGAAGGGAGAGGAGAGGCCTTGCCGGTAATAAAGGAAGGGGGATTGATTGACAGTTGAGAGGCGGGACCAAACAGCCGAAGCTCAACTCCCCAAGCACAATTAGGTGCTTGGGGGGGGGGGTTGATTAATTAGATTAGATTTTAGATTACATTCACATACAATGTCACACACACACACTCCACCCAAAACCAGTTCTACACACCATGCCAAACACCCCCATACACTTGCCCACACTCCATCAATGCTTCATGCACGTCGACGTTCAATCCCCGACCGTCCAAGTGGTTGGGCACCATTCCTTACCCCCGTCCCATCCCAAATCTTTATCCTGACCCCCCTTCCAAATGATATATAGCCGTTAATGGCTTGGCGCTTATCCCTGCGAGTTTCTTCCCTTCCCCCCCCCCATCCCATGCACTGTCCCACACACTGTCACACGGGACTGTGGCTCCCTACACCTCAGGAATGGTTCAAGTGTCTTCACTGGCTTACACTTTGGTCACCTTGGCGACCCTGGAATGACCTGCGGTGACCTGTGGTGACTTGTGGTGACCATTGGTGACCTGTAGTGACCTGTGGTGCCCTGTAGTGACCTGTGATGCCCTGTGGTGACCTGGCCTGACCCCCTGACCTCCCTACAGGTACACATCCCAGCGACGTGTCAGGTGGGAGTGTGGCGCTGTGTGGTGGAGACGGCCACCAAGAACTACCCTAAGAACAGGACCCAATACCGAGCCCCAGAGGACGTCTTCGTCATCTTCAACCCCTTCTCCAGAGGTGAGTGGTCTTGAAGCACCTCCCCCAGAGGTCAGTGGTCTTGAAGCACCTCCCCCAGAGGTCAGTGGTCTTGAAGCACCTCCCCCAGAGGTCAGTGGTCTTGAAGCACCCCTCCCCAGAGGTCAGTGGTCTTGAAGCACCTCCCCCAGAGGTCAGTGGTCTTGAAGCACCCCTCCCCAGAGGTCAGTGGTCTTGAAGCACCCCCCCCAGAGGTCAGTGGTCTTGAAGCACCCCCCCCCAGAGGTCAGTGGTCTTGAAGCACCCCCCCCCAGAGGTCAGTGGTCTTGAAGCACCTCCCCCAGAGGTCAGTGGTCTTGAAGCACCTCCCTCCAGAGGTCAGTGGTCTTGAAGCACCCCCCCAGAGGTCAGTGGTCTTGAAGCACCCCCCCCAGAGGTCAGTGGTCTTGAAGCACCTCCCCCAGAGGTCAGTGGTCTTGAAGCACCCCCCCCCCAGAGGTCAGTGGTCTTGAAGCACCTCCCCCAGAGGTCAGTGGTCTTGAAGCACCTCCCCCAAGAGGTCAGTGGTCTTGAAGCACCCCCCCCAGAGGTCAGTGGTCTTGAAGCACCCCCCCCCCCAGAGGTCAATGGACTTGAAGCACCTCCCCAGAGGTCAGTGGTCTTGAAGCACCTCCCCCAGTGGTCAGTGGTCTTGAAGCACCCCCCCAGAGGTCAGTGGTCTTGAAGCACCTCCCCCCAGAGGTCAGTGGACTTGAAGCACCTCCCACCCAGAGGTCAGTGGTCTTGAAGCACCCCCCCCCCCAGAGGTCAGTGGTCATGAAGCACCTCCCCCCCCAGAGGTCAGTGGTCTTGAAGTTCCCCCCCAGAGGTCAGTGGTCTTGAAGCACCCCCCCCCCAGAGGTCAGTGATCTTGAAGCACCTCCCCCAGAGGTCAATGGACTTGAAGCACCTCCCCAGAGGTCAGTGGTCTTGAAGCACCTCCCCCAGTGGTCAGTGGTCTTGAAGCACCCCCCCCCAGAGGTCAGTGGTCTTGAAGCACCTCCCCCCAGAGGTCAGTGGACTTGAAGCACCTCCCCCCCAGAGGTCAGTGGTCTTGAAGGACCCCCCCCCCAGAGGTCAGTGGTCTTGAAGGACCCCCCCCAGAGGTCAGTGGTCTTGAAGGACCCCCCCCAGAGGTCAGGGGTCTTGAAGCACCCCCCCCAGAGGTCAGTGGTCTTGAAGCACCCCCCCCCCCCAGAGGTCAGGGGTCTTGAAGCACCTCCCCCCAGAGGTCAGGGGTCTTGAAGCACCTCCCCCAGAGGTTAGTAGTCTTGAAGCACCCCCCCCCCCCAGAGGTCAGTGGTCTTTAAGCACCTCCCCCCAGAGGTCAGGGGTCTTGAAGCACCCCCCCCCCCCCCAGAGGTCAGTGGTCTTAGATCTTGTCTAATTGCTTGCAGATGACGCAGTCTACCTGGAGAACGAGGCCCAGAGGACGGAGTATGTGCTGACGGAGAGCGGGAAGGTGTACCGCGGGGGCTCCCGCTACACCCACGGGCGCCCTTGGGTCTACGGTCAGTTCGACGACTGTGTGTTGCCCGTCGCCTGCCTCCTGCTGGAGCGGTCAGGCCTCGCCCACACCGAGAGGGGCAACCCCATCAAGGTCGCCCAGGCCCTCTGCTCTATGGTGAGTAAACCTTCCATCAAGCCTAAATATTAGCACCAAAATATTAGGACAAAATATCAGGTCTAATATTAGGACCCAACACAAGAATTTTCGAAAAAATACAAATGAAGATAAAGCGTAGAAATGAAGTATATTCTCTCCCTTTTTTACTTACTTTGTAACATGGTCGTTTGCAGCTTTTTGTTTTAAATTTTAGAGAAAATTTTAAGTGTTATGACTGTAGTGTCCAGACCTCGTTGGTACGCGAGGGGTTTGGGTGCTGGTGATTGACATTGTAGTCGCCGTGTTCCAGGAGTAACAGGAGCCACACCAGCGGAACACAATGGTGTTACGGCATGTTCCCTCTTGAAGAAGATGTCGGAGCTTCGCAACTTCCTATCCGGTTTGGAACCTTCATTTATGGGCTCTGGGAAACGCGGCCATCGGATCAACTCTCATTTACGGTGCCAGGGTCGAGACCCGGCCGGCCACATGCAGAGGGGGAGGGAGTGCTTGCCCCCCCCTTGGTCCAGGTGATTGGTGAAGATTAAGCCACCCAAGAGGTGGCACGGGCATGAGTAACCCGGAAGTGATGGTCCAGGAGTGGGTTCCCAGTTCAGTGGTCCAGTTCCCCACCTTACCAGAGGTCACCTGGAGTTCATAGCGATAAAGTTGGTACTTTCCAGTGGTTGGATTACTTATGGTATCCTCTATAACCTTTGTAAACCGTTTACATTGGGGGGGGGTTGCCTATTTTTTGGGGTCAGATCATAGACAATTATCTAGTCATTGGTGATTTGAATGTTCACATTAGTCCTGGCAATGTGTACTTCAGTCCCGCTCACAACACTGCAGGGAGCTGGGCCTTGTCCCTCTCATCCACGTCCGGACCTCTTCCTGCTGACTCTTCACAAGTCGGGCATTCATACTCGACCTCTGCACGGTAACATACTCGACCTCTGCACGGTAACATACTCGACCTCTGCACGGTAACGGTGTGGACGGCTCTAACTGTGTGGCGACTCCATGCTCATCGTTCTCTTCGGTGTCCATTCACACAAAATGTGAATGGCGCCCCGTCCACCATAGACTGCAGTGGGTCTTCGTGGAGGAGTGGGTGGCGTGGTTGATCACTGGTCGGTCCACGCTCCACGGGGCGGCAGTAGCGCGGTCCGGAGCTGTATGTGATGTGGACCCCCACTACAGCCACCCATGACGCCCCGTGGAGGACCTCAGGATGTCGGAAGGTGATTCAAGGAAGGTGCATGAGATGAGTGGTGTCGCTCGGCACTCCTTCGCTGAGTTCTGCTGGGTGGATACCAAAAATCCTAAGCAAGTCTTCCATGCTGAACGCGAGACATGACCTGCGTATTGCTCTACGCCAACACCTTTTCGACTGCCTGGGCCTTTGTATGCTAAATGATGGGCCACTATTCACGACTGTCATTCCCGCTTCGAAATGCCAGTGGGAGACACGATCCTAGGGAAGTAAAGCACAGCCAACATGTCACTGATCACTTTAAGGAGACCGATTTCCAATGGTCCCCTTCGGCCCAGTCTGCTGGAATACTCACCCGGGCCGTGGCATTGTTCAGCACGGTCATCACCGTTTTAAACAAATGAAACTGGAAGAGGTCCTGAAGTGCACGGTGCAGGATGTGGACAACACAAACAGTTTTTCGGCGGACACCGGCGGATGTTGGTTGAAACCTCCGGATCGTCTTCACTTCCTGCTGGTCTTCTCATATCTTTCCTAATCCTTGAAACCGTGCCCTACTCCTCTTTCGTTCCCCAGACACGGGCGAGATTCGCCAGTTCTTACAGATCCATCAGCCTCCTTCTTTGTATTGCTAAACTAATCGGATGTCTTGTTTACTATCATCTGCTGAGGTTCATAGAAACCTCTGAATCTTCAAACATATTCCCGTCGATCCAGAGGGCTTGTCATGCATGCTGGGAGGCAGAACTGACCCCCCTGGCCTTGAGTATCGTCTTGGATAAGCTGTGACGAGGGGGTCCTCGCACACCCGTCCTCAGGAGCGGGCATGATTCCTTCCTCTCAGTGTATACTCCTCGAATTTGATTGACTGCTTCTTCCTACTGCCAGTGGAACCCAACCCAGGAGGAACATTTATATTGCTAGATGTTTACGAGGCATCTAGTGCGATGTTCCACAACTGCAAATCTCTCGCCTCACAGTTTCCGTTCCGTTCGACGGAGCTGGTGCGGGCAATGACTGTACTAAACATTAATCACGGCTTTGTGCCCTGGAGCGGCCACTCCAGACCAGCAACCAGAGCGCAACTCCATGGTCTCCTGAGACTGATGGATGCCTACTACTAGACTCCTCATAACACGCTTTCCACTTCATCGGCGACGCGCGCCATTTGCCGGCCCCGTGCAGCCAGGGCTCATCTGATCCACTGGTCGTTGTCACTTGTAGTCCAGTATTGTAGCTCTTGCATAGCCTAGTATATACTGGCGTAGAGGGAAAAGAACTGGTATTAAAGAAAGGATTCTTTGTTTAGCCGTAATTTATGACCTTTGGGTAAACACCACGTTTCCGCCGTAATAGTGGTATATTAAAACATTATGTCATGTGTGTGTGTGTGTGTGTGTGTAGGATGTTGAACTCGATTTTAAAGGTTCTGACGAATAACACCATTTATAGAGTATGGCCGCCTTGTCGGGGGACCAAAGACCAAACCCTGGAGCCTCAGTGAAATGTTCTATATTCGTGTTAGCCCCATCCCACAAGTACAGTAGTAGTAGCAATAACAGACATTCTTGTACCTTTTCCGTCAGATCCAAGCGTCTCGCAACCGCAGAGACCACGAGAACGATGCTCGGGCTGGCCTCTTGGAGCCCCACTACGAGGACGAGTATCGTGGGGGACAGAACCCCCACCTGTGGACAGGCTCAGTCAAGATCATCCAGGAGTTCCTCTTTAACGGTGCCAACCCCGTCAAGTATGGTCACTGCTGGGTGATGGCCTGCCTCATGACGACGGGTGAGTGTTTGGGAGGGTGATGGCCTGCCTCATGACGACGGGTGAGTGTTTGGGAGGGTGATGGCCTGCCTCATGACGACGGGTGAGTGTTTGGGAGGGTGATGGCCTGCCTCATGACGACGGGTGAGTGTTTGGGAGGGTGATGGCCTGCCTCATGACGACGGGTGAGTGTTTGGGAGCACTTTATGAAAAAATAACACTAACACACACATCCCAGAAAGTAATCACTTCCTTGGTCAACTTACAATGTTACTCAGGCCTTGGGTATCCAGTCTCGTGACGCTCACACTCCCAACACACTCGAAACCCACCCAACAGAGCACACCCACTGCTCATCACGCCCTCGAAATCCACCCAACAGAACACACCCACTGCTCATCACGCCCTCTAAACCCACCCAACAGAGCACACCCACTGCTCATCACACCCTCTAAACCCACCCAACAGAACACACCCACTGCTCATCACACCCTCTAAACCCACCCAACAGAATACACCCACTGCTCATCACGCCCTCTAAACCCACCCAACAGAAACACCCACTGCTCATCACACCCTCAAAATGCAGCTCACTAACCACGCCCACGCCCACAGTGTGCCGTGCCCTGGGAATGCCTGCCCGCCCCACCACCGCCCTCACCTCCGCCCACGAGACGCAGGAGACGCTCACCATCGACCGATACATCGACCGCTTCGGTGACCTGGTAAGTTGACCTGTGTGGCGCAAGGCAAGGGTTTAGGGTTTAACTCATGATAAACACTAAACAACGCTTTGAAGTTGTATCAGTTTGGGTTAGGACAATAAACAAGCGAACACTGATGCTGAAATAGGGTTGCTGTTGTATGGATCAAGTTACGTAGACACTTAACTGTTAAGTTTCAAACATCATTGAGATAAATGTGAGAGGAAGAGGTTGGATAAGAAGGAGCTGCCTTGTCTGGAGCAGTAAGCTCCTGCAGGAAGAGGCAGGGTGCACCTGACCTTGATGGGGTCTGAGATCCCTGGCGGTTAACCCGGAGGTCTCTCTCTTCCACCCTGTGGGGGAATAATTTGACCGGAGGAGGTCCAGATGACCTTGCAGGGACGGATGGAGGAGAGGGGATAGAAAGCCTGTCAAGGTTGACCCATCTTGACCTCCACTTACCGACAGATCGAGCGTGGACCTGGACGCGACCAGCCCGACTCCCTGTGGGCCTTCCATACCTGGTGCGACGTCTGGATGGCGCGTCCAGACCTGCCATCTGGGTACTCCGGGTGGCAGACCACAGACCCAGCCCGCGCCTACCGCTACAGTGAGTACTAGTCAATGTTTACATTGCTTCAGCTCCAGCTCCCGGGCCCCGGCAGTGTGTGGCTCAGTGAGGGAGGAGGTAGAAGCACCACAGTGGCTGCATATTGTATAGAAAGTTAAGATCAAAACTCTATCTCTCTCTATAAGAAACTTTGATAACCGGTCACCCAAGCCGTGAGCGCCCGGCTCGGGGCCGGATGGAGGCCAGCCCACTCCTCTTCCACTGACGGCTGAAGCTTTTACTTTGGTGTTCCTGCAGAGTTGTGGAGCGGGTGCGGCCCCTCCTCGACGGAGGCTGTGAAGAGGGGCGATGTTGGCTTCTCCCAGGACACCAGCGCCATCTTCTCGGCCCTTAACTCCTTCGTCAGATATTACTACGAGGACGACGACTCCGAGTGGGGCTACAGCCCTTACATGCAGCACAGGTGAGCCCTCTCTTGTGGGCCTGCAGCACAGGTGAGCCCTCTCTTGTGGGCCTGCAGCACAGGTGAGCCCTCTCTTGTGGGCCTGCAGCACAGGTGAGCCCTCTCTTGTGGGCCTGCAGCACAGGTGAGCCCTCTCTTGTGGGCCAGCAGCACAGGTGAGCCCTCTCTTGTGGGGCTCCAGCCCTTATATGGTTACTGCTTGGTCACGCACCACCCTCAGGCTGCCCACTAACGCCTCCTCCACACCACCTCCAGGCTGCCCACTAACGCCTCCACCAAACCACCCTCAGGCTGCCCACTAACGCCTCCTCCACACCACCTCCAGGCTGTCCACTAACGCCTCCTCCACACCACCTCCAGGCTGCCCACTAACGCCTCCTCCACACCACCCTCAGGCTGCCCACTAACGCCTCCTCCACACCACCCTCAGGCTGCCCACTAACGCCTCCTCCACACCACCTCCAGGCTGCCCACTAACGCCTCCTCCACACCACCCTCAGGCTGCCCACTAACGCCTCCTCCACACCACCCTCAGGCTGCCCACTAACGCCTCCTCCACACCACCCTCAGGCTGCCCACTAACGCCTCCTCCACACCACCCTCAGGCTGCCCACTAACGCCTCCTCCACACCTCCCTCAGGCTGCCCACTAACGCCTCCTCCACACCACCCTCAGGCTGCCCACTAACGCCTCCTCCACACCACCCTCAGGCTGCACACTAACGCCTCCTCCACACCACCCTCAGGCTGCACACTAACGCCTCCTCCACACCACCCTCAGGCTGCCCACTAACGCCTCCTCCACACCACCTCCAGGCTGCCCACTAACGCCTCCTCCACACCACCTCCAGGCTGCCCACTAACGCCTCCTCCACACAACCTCCAGGCTGCCCACTAACGCCTCCTCCACACCACCCTCAGGCTGCCCACTAACGCCTCCTCCACACCACCCTCAGGCTGCCCACTAACACCTCCTCCACACCACCCTCAGGCTGCCCACTAACGCCTCCTCCACACCACCTCCAGGCTGCACACTAACGCCTCCTCCACACCACCCTCAGGCTGCCCACTAACGCCTCCTCCACACCACCCTCAGGCTGCCTGTGTGTCGGTCGGTGGTGACGAAGGCTGTGGGTCGCCATGATGACGACGGTGACGCCGACTGTGAGGACGTCACCAAAATCTACCGTGACCTGGAGCGTTCAGAGCCTGAGAGGTTCACAGTCTTCAACGCGTGCAGAGGCGTGAGGAAGGACCACGTCTACTACGACTACCAGGTGAGACGGGTGACAGGACGACCACTACCAGGTGAGACGGGTGACAGGACGACCACTACCAGGTGAGACGGGTGACAGGACGACCACTACCAGGTGACAGGACGACCACTACCAGGTGACAGGACGACCACTACCAGGTGACAGGACGACCACCAGGTGAGACAGGTGACAGGACGACCACTACCAGGTGACAGGACCACTACCAGGTGACAGGACGACCACTACCAGGTGACAGGACCACTACCAGGTGACACGACGACCACTACCAGGTGACAGGACGACCACTACCAGGTGACAGGACGACCACTACCAGGTGACAGGACCACTACCAGGTGACAGGACGACCACTACCAGGTGACAGGACGACCACTACCAGGTGACAGGACGACCACTACCAGGTGAGACAGGTGACAGGACGACTACTACCAGGTGACAGGACGACCACTACCAGGTGACAGGATGACCACTACCAGGTGACAGGACGACCACTACCAGGTGACAGGACGACCACTACCAGGTTACAGGACGACCACTACCAGGTGAGACAGGTGACAAGACGACTACTACCAGGTGACAGGACAACCACTACCAGGTGAGACAGGTGACAGGACGACTACTACCAGGTGACAGGACGACCACTACCAGGTGAGACAGGTGACAGGACGACTACTACCAGGTGACAGGACGACCACTACCAGGTGACAGGACGACCACTACCAGGTGAGACAGGTGACAGGACGACCACTACAAGGTGAGACAGGTGACAGGACGACCACTACAAGGTGAGACAGGTGACAGGACGACTACTACCAGGTGACAGGACGACCACTACCAGGTGAGACAGGTGACAGGACGACTACTACCAGGTGAGAGGACGACCACTACCAGGTGACAGGACGACCACTACCAGGTGACAGGACGACCACTACCAGGTGACAGGACGACCACTACCAGGTGACAGGACGACCACTACCAGGTTACAGGACGACCACTACCAGGTGAGACAGGTGACAGGACGACTACTACCAGGTGACAGGACGACCACTACCAGGTGAGACAGGTGACAGGACGACTACTACCAGGTGACAGGACGACTACTACCAGGTGACAGGACGACTACTACCAGGTGACAGGACGACCACTACCAGGTGACAGGACGACCATTACCAGGTGAGACAGGTGACAGGACGACCACTACCAGGTGAGACAGGTGACAGGACGACTACTACCAGGTGACAGGACGACCACTACCAGGTGAGACAGGTGACAGGACGACTACTACCAGGTGACAGGACGACTACTACCAGGTGACAGGACGACCACTACCAGGTGACAGGACGACCACTACCAGGTGAGACAGGTGACAGGACGACTACTACCAGGTGACAGGACGACTACTACCAGGTGACAGGACGACCACTACCAGGTGACAGGACGACCACTACAAGGTGAGACAGGTGACAGGACGACCACTACAAGGTGAGACAGGTGACAGGACGACCACTACCAGGTGAGACAGTAATTAACCTCCCCTCCTCCTCCACAGGACCACAGTAACCCTCCCCCTCCTCCTCCACAGGACCACAGTAACCCTCCCCCTCCTCCTCCACAGGACCACAGTAACCCTCCCCCACCTCCTCCACAGGACCACAGTAACCCTCCCCGACCTCCTCCACAGGACCACAGTAAACCTCCCCCCACCTCCTCCACAGGACCACAGTAACCCTCCCCCCACCTCCTCCACAGGACCACAGTAACCCTCCCCCCACCTCCTCCACAGGACCACAGTAACCCTCCCCCCACCTCCTCCACAGGACCACAGTAACCCTCCCCCCACCTCCTCCACAGGACCACAGTAACCCTCCCCCCACCTCCTCCACAGGACCACAGTAACCCTCCCTCCTCCACAGGACCATAGTAACCCCCCCTCCTCCACAGGACCACAGTAACCCCTCCCCCCCTCCCTCCTCCACAGGACCAGGGCAGCTATGATGTGGAGTTCGAACTACAGGAGCCGAAGCAGGTGAGCGCCGGCCAGAGTATAAACGTCGTCCTGCAGGTCCACAACAACACCTCGGAGACCCGCACCGTGCAGGCCAACATCTCCACCAGGTGGGTCCTCCTCCCTCACAACCTGGCCGCGAGACCGTTTACACCGGTCTAACATGGTCCACTAGACCGGTCTAACATGGTCCACTAGACCGGTCTAACATGGTCCACTAGACCGGTCTAACATGGTCCACTAGACCGGTCTAACATGGTCCACTAGACCGGTCTAACATGGTCCACTAGACCGGTCTAACATGGTCCAGTAGACCGGTCTAACATGGTCCACTAGACCGGTCTAACATGGTCCACTAGACCGGTCTAACATGGTCCACTAGACCGGTCTAACATGGTCCAGTAGACCGGTCTAACATGGTCCAATAGGTTATTTAAGCTATTGTAATGCTATTTACCATTTTCTAATGCTTGACATGTCCCGGTGTGGTGGTGCAGGAGCGCCTTCTACACCGGGGTGTTGGGGTCACACCTGAAGAGGGTGACGGGCCAGTTCACCCTGGCTGGGGGCCAGAAGGACACCCTCACCCTCAAGCTGGACGCCTCAGAGTACCAGGACCGCCTCGTCGACATGGGCTTCATCAAGGTCACCGCCTCGGGTCATGTCTCCGAGAACAAGCAGTCCTACATCGACGAGTTCGACTTCCAGTTTGAGAAGCCCAGGATGAGCATCGAGGTACTACTCGTACAACAACTTGTTATATTCAGTTGAAGGTTCCAAGTGTAAAGATGACACAGCTTGTACACACTTGACACTCAGCCATCCGCGGGTGTCGATGTTATCTTGTTTTTAACTCGGTTTTCCTGTCACATTTAACGTGCGTGTCTTCGCCCACAGGTGCCAGAGTGCCAGGTTGGGCAGGAGTGCAAGGCCACCTTCACCTTCAGCAACCCGCTCGACGTGGCCCTCACCGACTGCTTCTTCAGCATGGAGATCGGGGGCGCCTACCGGCCCAGGACCGTGAGGGTGACTCGGGAGGTCCGGCCGAGGGAGACCTTCACCTACAGCTACACCTTCGTCCCCCGCAGGTCAGGTGACCACCGCCTGGTCGCCTCCTTCGCCTCCCACCAGCTGCACGACGTCACCGGCTCCCGCAAGTTAACCATCCGGGACTAGAATTGCTTCGCTGTGTCATTGGTTCCTGGGCGTTGCCAGTACAAGAACAAAGTAACAACAATATTTGCCATAACTGACTGCACGAATCAACAGTATAGATGAAGGCGGGTGATTAACATATGATAGCCTTGAAGATCAGCTTTTCACTGGTACGGAGTCGGGGTATACTGAAGACAACGGCTATCTGCGTCTCTATAATGACGCTCACGGTGCAACATGCCCTCCACCTGCAATACTACTTGTATAAAACAACCAACCAGCATCATACGGTTACCATGGCAACAAGTGCAGCTGACTATATTGCTCTCCATATTGACCCAGACGACGACTGTACGCTAGTGCCCGGACATGGACGGTCTGGGCGGAGTTCCCGCCCAGACACACCGCGTAGAAAACGGCAAGTGTCTAGAGCAGCCTCGGCTTTTGCAAAATAAAAATCAAGTAAAAACAGAAAAAATAAATCTTAAAAGCTTGGAGATATGGCTATGTGGACGTTCATCTTGTGCTGCATGTCTAAACACGAGGGAATTATATAACAACAACAGCAAAGGAGTGGCCTGAAAACTGCTGTATTTCATATCCAATTTTCTTCCAATTGTTTTCTGAGACGATAACCTTAGAGGCGCAACCTTCCCACCAGCCCCCATATCTCTGATCGAAGATAACAAAACCTATTATGTTAAGTCTTGGTGTTTATTGTAGTAAGACTATGGTTGTGGGTCGCTAGTTTTGTCTTACGGTAATAGAGGTAATTGTTGAACAGAACACAAATATAAGACCATTGTAATAGCCTGAGAGCCTAATGTGTTTTCCCTGGCCCGAGTTACTACAATATGCTTCTGCTTCACTTGTCATTAAGATGACGCAAAAGTGATCTTGAGATGGAGTGTAAAAATAGATAATCTAATAAACATCTGCAGCAATCATTTAAGGGTTTGTTTCAGCCTTGTGTACTTGTTTACTAATGTGTACCATAACTTAGCTGGCATGCACACATTATTCCACATATTGACTTGAGAATGGCCCAGGACGGACCGAAACGTCGTCGTCCCTTCACCTTCTAGTGTGTGGTCTGGTCAACATTCTTCAGCCCCGTTATTGTGACTCATCGTCTGCATTATTCCACATAATCCTGGGAAATAAATATATATATATATGGGAGATGCGTTCCCGGACAACCAAAAATCCTAACAAAACCAATATTTTTGGGACAAATAAAAAAAACTGCATATCATTTACCTTGAATGATGTCGTTATCCTGCTTCTCGAAATTAGTTGTTGGAGGAGATGGCGACGCGTCGTCGGTGGTGGAGGGGGGGGGGGGGAGAGAGGGGGGCTGGGCATGTTCAGTTCCAGTGGTTGTGGTTGATGTGGGAGACGATGGTGGGTGGCAGGCGTTGAGGCAAGTGATGGCGACTTTTTGAGAGGCGACTACAGAGCTGTTGACTGTCGGGGAAATATTTTCTCAAAAGTATTTGGCACAGTTATCTTTCTTTCACGGGATTTTTTTTTGGGGGGGTTCGGTGCAAGGTAATGTAATATAATGTTTGAGGCGTTATGATGTCTCTCAACATCGTCGTGTTGCTCTTCCAGAAGTTTTTTTTTATATTTACATGCAAAGCATGCTAAGAAATACAATAAATACAATAAAACAAGGTCATGAGAACGAAACAACACCGGCCTGAACGGCGCACAATAATTACAACACATAGTATAACAAACCTCAGGTCCCATCCACACACCAAACACACAGCAATCACACAGGCTGCTCAAAATGCTCATACTTATCTAGTCACTCCGTCGCCGGGAATGGAACACAATGCGCCTCCCAAAGCAACATGACGTTATCCGGAACAGGTTCATTATTAACCGTACGAGGATCAGGCATCAACTCTGCCACACCCACAACAAAACACCGAGCCCGCGGAACCCAGACGGAAGAAGGGCTCCATGAAACAGGATGCACGCGGTCAACAATGTCAGTCTCCGTGGTGTAGTGGTAAGACACTCGCCTGGCGTTCCGCGAGCGCTATGTCATGGGTTCGTATCCTGGCCGGGAAGGATTTACTGGGCGCAATTCCTTAACTGTAGCCTCTGTTTAACGCAACAGTAAAATGTGTACTTGGATGAAAAAACGATTCTTCGCGGCAGGGGATCGTATTCCAGGGACCATAGGATTAAGGACTTGCCCGAAACGCTACGCGTACTAGTGGCTGTACAAGAATGTTACAACTCTTGTATATATCTGAAAAAAAAAAAAAAGTCAAACAGCAAGGGGCTCTTATCATCATGCGCCACGCCGGAGGCCAAGACGAGAGGGAGAGGCGCCTTCCCACGAGGCCGGGCAATGGGCAGCGCACTGGGAGCCTCCTCGGCCGCCTCACAGGGCCCCGCGTCAACCACCGGACGTTGTACCTGCCGGGACCCCCCCCCCCCCACGCCGGGCATCCTTCTTCAGCACCAGCTTGATGCCTCGGCGCGCACCAGAACCCTCACCACTCACGTCCGGAGGAGGGACCACCCCCCACTGCGGAGAACCTTCTGCAGGAGAAAGAACATGAGGTAAATCATATGCACAACCATCGTCATCAGCAGACATATGGACGTCAGCCACCACCAGCGACGTAGAGCGCGAAGCACCCGGAACCACCACATCATCGCCCGAAGCTCCACCGGTGTCGAAATCCCCCACATCAGCCCAAGCAGTAGAAGAACGCCGGGAACGCTTGGGCTCCAGCCGCACATCCTCAGAGCCGGAGGCGGACCCAGAACCACGGGTTCACAAGCCGTGCGAACCGATGCTCGTCGCAGAACTGCAGCAGCCTCAACCACAGGGGGAACCGGGCCGCACACATCAGGATGCTCTGCAGCCCCCCCCCCCCCCCCCCAACACTCAGCTCAGCCGAGACACCTGGCGAAGGCGCAGGGCCAGTCGCAGCAGCAGGAGACGAGGAAGATGAAGACGTCGGCGACTCGCAGAGACCATCCGGAAGACCCCCGGGAGCAGCTGGGACAGCGAGAGGATCAGAAAGATCAGCCGACGGCACCGTAACACCCGGAGGAGGAGCCGCATCATCCGGAGGACTGCCGGGTGACGCAGGGGGAGCCGCAGCAGCCAACGGGACGTCAACATCCTCGCTCACGGAATCCACCCCAACAGGGAGCGGCAGGAAATCCTCCTCCCGGAACAGGTTCACAGGAACGACAGCAGCCTCCGAGCACCCGGCAGCCTGATGCCCCAACAGGCCATACCGAAAGCAGGTACGGGGTTGCCGGGTATAGTAAACCCGGACATAGTACCCCAGAAGCCGGACCGAAGAAGGAATGTCAGACCTCAGGCGCATCCCAAGGGTACGAATGTTCGTACGCATACCCTTATACCTCCCCGAGGACAGCGTGTTCACCCGCACACTGACGACCGCGCCAAACTGCAGGAAGTAACGCCGGAGTAGGTCCTTGGGAAACTCCAAGGGCGCCCCATGCAAACTCACGTAGGTCAGGGCACCACTACGGTCCGTAATAGTCACAGAGCCGGCACCATCCGGCAGCGACAAGGAACGCCCCTCGTAGCGGCGGAGGAACTCACGGTACACCTCCTCCACTACTAATTTGATAATAACCGGGTGAGCAGTTACCAGCTCAACTCCGTAGACGTCATCTACCGGGACACGGAGCATGTCACACATGACAAGCTCAACTACAGGATAACCAACACGGCCTGTAAACTCCAGGCCCACCGAGTTCACTCTCACAACAGGGGAAAGAAGGCCTCCCATCGCAAGCGTGCCACATCAACACCAGCCAAGCGGCAACTGCAGGGAGGGTGGGGACGCCCACACCCCCAGCCGCTCGGCGACAACCACCAACTCAGCTCTTCCAGAAGTGCCAAGGCATCACCTACCAGCTCTGGCTGTCACCTACCAGTTCTGGCTGTCACCTACCAGCTCTGGCTGTCACCTACCAGCTCTGGCTGTCACCTACCACCTCTGGCTGTCACCTACCACCTCTGGCTGTCACCTACCACCTCTGGCTGACTCTGCTAGTGAGGCTGTGACTCGTAGTGCCCGACCCACACTGTATCTCTCAAACCAACCCGTTCTCGCACTTTCTTACAGTCAATATTGACTTATTAAATAAGTGCATATGTGACATACTAATTTATTGTGAATATTTTAGTTTACCTTGAAAAGCTTCATAGAAAACACCAACCTTACCTAACCTTCTTAGTATCTTAAGATAAGCATCTTATTGCTTCGTAATTACAATTATTACTTAACCTATGCCTATAATAGGTGTATAATGCACGTATTTAATAAGTCAATATTCAACCAACCACCGCGACTCGCCGCCACAAATGTTACATCACTCACAGTTTCACCTAATTTCTTTAAATCATCAACAAGACTTCTTGCTTTCTCCTGTATGAACATCAAACTAATTGGATTTCGACGACAATTCTGGTCCTCAATCCACAATGTTAACAAACTTTCCATATCACAAATTAAAACATCTTTTCCTTATTGTCGTTGATTTCAATAGAGTAAAACCCTTCACATGCTCAAAGATGCATGTTTTGTCTTTCAAGATGGTGGCAGTTGTTAGGTAGTTCACGTCGTAAACATTTACAAGTTCTGTTTATATCTTGTTCACACCTATCAGAGCGCTCAATAATATCTAGCTTCGTCCACGGTAATGGGTCGTCGCCTTTACCTTGGCACTGGTGCATTGTCAACACTCTGTCCCTTCCTATTAGCCATTGTTAATGGTGACTCCCTCTATAAACCCCACAGCACGCACACCACTGGCTAGTCTGAGCCGGGGAGGACTGAGGCAGCCCGGCTCTCCACAGGTCTACGACACATCGTACTTACGACGGCTCGAAAAGTCTTAAAGCTTACTTAATTTATCCCAACCAAACCTAATCTAACCCAACCGAACCTGATACACCATAAGCCTAGTTAATACACCATAATCAAATTATATATACAGTTTTGACAACTGGAAAATAAGCCGTCGAAAAGTGTTGTGTACGATTTGGCAATACGGTACCCCCCCCCTACCTTCCCAAGTGGACGGTTTTGTACAATACTCCAGTGTCTAACTTCCTATTTAATATTTGTTTTACCTGAATTTACCTGAAGGCCACTAATACGCTAGTGTCAAAGGTACCTCTCTAATTGCCCTGGTGATTTTTTTTCCAGCTGGATGTAAAAGTTTAGGAGTCTCCTCTCATACATGTGAGCGGCCATATCAACTTACGTAAATTTGTATTTACAAGCCTAATGAGCGGTTTACACTCATTCACAATGTTGGTAAACTCTGTACAACCTCTGTATACACAGTGCCAGTGTCGTGAACCAGTACTACACCATACCTCACCGTCCTCACGGTACACAGTTGATGTTGTCTTAACTGTGCGGTCATGTAGTCACCAGCTGTCATTGTCATGACAACAAACACCACCTCACAGTTACTCTTGCTGCGGCTGTCTTCCTTCCTGCTATAACATATCCATTTTCTACACATTATACTGCGGAACATTTCCAAACATTATACTGTAGAGTTTTCCCTAACATTATACTGTAGAGTTTTCCCTAACACTATACTGTAGAGTTTTCCCTAACACTATACTGTAGAGTTTTCCCTAACACTATACTGTAGAGTTTTCCCTAACACTATACTGTAGAGTTTTCCCTAACACTATACTGTAGAGTTTTCCCTAACACTATACTGTAGAGTTTTCCCTAACACTATACTGTAGAGTTTTCCCTAACACTATACTGTAGAGTTTTCCCCTAACATTATACTGTAGAGTTTTCCCTAACATTATACTGTAGAGTTTTCCCTAACACTATACTGTAGAGTTTTCCCTAACACTATACTGTAGAGTTTTCCCTAACACTATACTGTAGAGTTTTCCCTAACACTATACTGTAGAGTTTTCCCTAACACTATACTGTAGAGTTTTCCCTAACACTATACTGTAGAGTTTTCCCTAACATTATACTGTAGAGTTTTCCCTAACACTATACTGTAGAGTTTTCCCTAACACTATACTGTAGAGTTTTCCCTAACACTATACTGTAGAGTTTTCCCTAACACTATACTGTAGAGTTTTCCCTAACATTATACTGTAGAGTTTTCCCTAACATTATACTGTAGAGTTTTCCCTAACATTATACTGTAGAGTTTTCCCTAACATTATACTGTAGAGTTTTCCCTAACACTATACTGTGGAGTTTTCCCTAACACTATACTGTGGAGTTTTCCCTAACACTATACTGTAGAGTTTTCCCTAACACTATACTGTAGAGTTTCCCTAACACTATACTGTAGAGTTTTCCTAACACTATACTGTAGAGTTTTCCCTAACACTATACTGTAGAGTTTTCCCTAACACTATACTGTGGAGTTTTCCCTAACACTATACTGTAGAGTTTTCCCTAACACTATACTGTAGAGTTTCCCTAACACTATACTGTAGAGTTTTCCCTAACATTATACTGTAGAGTTTTCCCTAACACTATACTGTAGAGTTTTCCCTAACACTATACTGTAGAGTTTTCCCTAACATTATACTGTAGAGTTTTCCCTAACACTATACTGTAGAGTTTTCCTAACACTATACTGTAGAGTTTTCCCTAACACTATACTGTAGAGTTTTCCCTAACACTATACTGTAGAGTTTTCCCTAACATTATACTGTAGAGTTTTCCCTAACACTATACTGTAGAGTTTTCCTAACACTATACTGTAGAGTTTTCCCTAACACTATACTGTAGAGTTTTCCCTAACACTATACTGTAGAGTTTTCCCTAACACTATACTGTAGAGTTTTCCCTAACACTATACTGTAGAGTTTCCCTAACACTATACTGTAGAGTTTCCCCTAACACTATACTGTAGAGTTTCCCTAACACTATACTGTAGAGTTTTCCTAACATCGTATTGTAGAGACTTTGTCAATATCTTGTAATGAGGTAGTGAAGCCGCCGCCGTGGCCTCGCTAGTGGGGGTGAGCGAGAGATTAAAGTCTTTCAAAAGAGCCTCTTTTGTTATGGCCAGAAGTTGTTTACCTCTTGAGCAAGAGTAATTAGATTAATCCATTGTTATGCCCCATCATTATCCTGATCAACGACGCTATATTTACACCTCATGTTTCCAAAATCACTTGCGGTGGACGGTAGAGCGACGGCTTCGCTTCATGCAGGTCGGGGTTTGATCCCCGACCGTCCAAGTGGTTGGGCACCATCCCAAATCTTCATACTGACCCCCTTCCCAGTGCTATAGTATATGGCTTGGCGCTTTTCCCTGATAATTCCCCTACACCTGATGTTCAGGTGTAAACGTCCTGATTTTCAGAATAATCAGAAATTTTCCTTTCCGAACATCCTGTATGGTCCGCCTGGTCCCTCGACGTATTCCTTGCTCGATCTCACCTCTCTGACGCCTCTCTTATTATTGTGTGTTATTCCTCTCTTACTGACATTCTAAGTGATATATAGGAATCATTGACTGCAGACGAGGAGTCACAATAACGTGGCTGAACCACGTTGACCAGACCACACACTAGTAAGTGAAAGGACGACGACGTTTCGGTCCGTTCTGAACCATTCTCAAGTCAATTGTGAATGGTCCAGGTCCAGGATCAACAATCGACTTGAGAATGGTCCAGGACGGACCGAAACGTCGTCGTCCCTTCACTTTCTAGTGTGTGGTCTGGTCAACATCATTGACTGGGCTGCGTCACAGATGGGTCTGAAAACTTCTCCCTGGCTTGATGCCTCTTGGTGATTACGTAAGGAGAGTGATGTCAAAGAAACCAGATTTACGGAGGATGTTATCAAGGGACTTGATACGCAGGCGGTGAGTGGGAGAGGAGAGAGAGTGTGAGTGGGAGAGGAGAGAGAGTGTGAGTGGGAGAGGAGAGAGAGTGTGAGTGGGAGAGGAGAGAGAGTGTGAGTGGGAGAGGAGAGAAAGTGGGAGAGCAACGTTCTCAAGATCACAACACGCAACAATGGATATTAATATGACAAGTTTATTTTCAGGAAAGACCTGGGTAAATTTTGGTGTGGAAATAGGGTAGTTGATTTATTGGGAAAATGACGCGTTACAATTGTTTCAAGTGTAGGTTAGACTTATATATGAGTCAGTTTAGCTGGACCAATAGTTTAGCTGGATAAAATAGCTCTTCGTATGGGCCAATAGGAGCTGCCTCGTATGGACCAATAGAAGCTGCCTCATATGGACCACCCTGGAAACACAAACCGAAACTGTCTCTATTTTCCGCTTGTTACAACTTGAAATAAAGTTGTTACATCTTGGCTTAACGTGTTTATGACGTATTAGAACGTTGTTACAACTTGCTATATTGGTTGTTATAACTGGTTAGGAGGTGTTAAAACTTGCTCGAACGTTGCACCAACGTCGTAGTTTCGGTGTGTGTTTGGTGGGCAATAGCAGCTGCCTCGTATGGACCAATAGCAGCTGCCTCATATGGACCAATAGAAGCTGCCTCGTATGGACCAATAGCAGCTGCCTCATATGGACCAATAGCAGCTGCCTCGTATGGACCAATAGCAGCTGCCTCATATGGACCAATAGCAGCTGCCTCGTATGGACCAATAGCAGCTGCCTCGTATGGACCAATAGCAGCTGCCTCGTATGGACCAATAGCAGCTGCCTCGTATGGATCAATAGCAGCTGCCTCGTATGGACCAATAGGAGCTGCCTCGTATGGATCAATAGCAGCTGCCTCGTATGGACCAATAGAAGCTGCCTCGTATGGACCAATAGCAGCTGCCTCGTATGGACCAATAGCAGCTGCCTCATATGGACCAATAGAAGCTGCCTCATATGGACCAATAGGAGCTGCCTCATATGGACCAATAGGAGCTGCCTCATATGGACCAATAGAAGCTGCCTCATATGGACCAATAGGAGCTGCCTCATATGGACCAATAGGAGCTGCCTCATACGGATCAATAGGAGCTGCCTCATATGGATCAATAGGAGCTGCCTCGTATGGACAAATAGCAGCTGCCTCATATGGATCAATAGGAGCTGCCTCATATGGACCAATAGAAGCTGCCTCATATGGACCAATAGGAGCTGCCTCATATGGACCAATAGGAGCTGCCTCATATGGATCAATAGGAGCTGCCTCATATGGATCAATAGGAGCTGCCTCATATGGATCAATAGGAGCTGCCTCGTATGGACCAATAGCAGCTGCCTCGTATGGACCAATAGGAGCTGCCTCGTATGGACCAATAGCAGCTGCCTCGTATGGACCAATAGGAGCTGCCTCGTATGGACCAATAGCAGCTGCCTCGTATGGACCAATAGGAGCTGCCTCGTATGGACCAATAGCAGCTGCCTCGTATGGACCAATAGGAGCTGCCTCGTATGGACCAATAGGAGCTGCCTCGTATGGACCAATAGCAGCTGCCTCGTATGGACCAATAGCAGCTGCCTCGTATGGACCAATAGCAGCTGCCTCGTATGGACCAATAGCAGCTGCCTCGTATGGACCAATAGCAGCTGCCTCGTATGGACCAATAGCAGCTGCCTCGTATGGACCAATAGCAGCTGCCTCGTATGGACCAATAGCAGCTGCCTCGTATGGACCAATAGCAGCTGCCTCGTATGGACCAATAGCAGCTGCCTCGTATGGACCAATAGCAGCTGCCTCGTATGGACCAATAGCAGCTGCCTCGTATGGACCAATAGCAGCTGCCTCGTATGGACCAATAGGAGCTGCCTCGTATGGACCAATAGGAGCTGCCTCGTATGGACCAATAGGAGCTGCCTCGTATGGACCAATAGCAGCTGCCTCGTATGGACCAATAGGAGCTGCCTCGTATGGATCAATAGGAGCTGCCTCGTATGGACCAATAGCAGCTGCCTCGTATGGACCAATAGGAGCTGCCTCGTATGGATCAATAGGAGCTGCCTCGTATGGACCAATAGCAGCTGCCTCGTATGGACCAATAGGAGCTGCCTCGTATGGATCAATAGGAGCTGCCTATTATTGATATTGTTCATATCAACAATATTGGTTTTGCCGATCAGTACACAACTAAGCCAGAAATTTGTATCCACCTGTTTCGGTGAGAGGGAGAAGGCCACGACGGACTATCATAGATCGGAAATAGTAACCGAATAGTAACTATCACCATAGTTACTAGCAATAGCTAACCCCCTCTCTCTCTCCCCCCTCTCTCTCTCTCTCTCTCTCTCTCTATCTCTCTATCTATCTCTCTCTCTCTCTCTCTCTCCCGACGGTTCGAGAAGACGGCCTCGGGTGTTTGTCAGAACATCACCTCAGAGGGAATGTTGACAGTTGAAATCACCCAACTGGAGGCCGAGGCCGCCTTCTCGAACCGTTCGTCTTCTCTTCTTCCCTGTCTCTTCTGAATTCTGGTGAGTCCACCCATATAGACTCTCGCACTCACACCCTTTCCTGTCTGGATCTGTCCTCTCTGCTCGTCGTCGAGGAGAGGCTCTGGTAAGGAGTCAAGGAGGTGCTAAAGATCAGGAAGGGAAAGCGGGACATTTGGGGGGGGGGGGAGATAAATGGAACAGACTGGATACCATTTACTCACAAAAACACGGGCAGTAGAACATTGGATAGGTGATGGAAACAGTAGGGGGACGAAGGGAATATCAGTACGAATCAAGAGAGCAGTACATTTATGGGCCCCAGCAAGAGCTGTGGTCCATAACCCCCACCCACCCATCCTCTGCTGTGGGGGGGGGGGGGAGGAGAACAAAAGGAGTAACCAGGAAAGTGACCAGGACGAGCACCAACCCTCGGCTCCTGGAGACAAACACAAAGTGGTGTAAACTGTGTAATCAGAAGTTGGAGTTCATGGAAGTTGGCATAAAATCCACGAATATTCCATTGAAGAATAGACATTATCAAAAAGAGAAAGGACAGCAACAGAAAGGTAAGAAACAAAGGTAAAGAAGCACACAGTATATGAAGTAAGCTCAGGATTAGGATTAGGGAGTGGGAGGACAGACCAGAGGCGGACGGGTAGGGTCCGGAGGAAGAGACAACTGAGAGGGGAGGTCAAGGACAGTAGGAGGGGGGGCAGGAACCGGGGAGCACACCTCAGCAAGGGCAGCAACTGAGAGGGAATCAGGGGCTAAAGAAACCTCCATAGCTGGGACAGGGGGCCCGACCACTAAAATGGAAGGGGGACGGAGCGAGTGAGAGGTGGGGGGGGTGAGGAAGAAAACGATGCCTTCTTACCTGCCGGGGAGGAGGAAGGAGAGGAGCCAGGCTTACGTTTCTGACTCAAAGAGACAGGTGTTCCAGCAATAACGTACTGGGCGACAGACTCAATTGTCTCAACAGATGATGAACGGAAGCGAACAACATGGAGATTGCTGGGAGGGTGATGGACATCAGCCTGGACAGATAGGCGGCGTAGAGGGGCTTGATAAGAGATTGGAGGGAGGGATGGGGAGGAGGATTGGGAAAGAAGGGAAAGATGACACAGGAGACATGGCAGACTGGGTAGGAAGGGGGGAACTTCAGATGGAGACCCAGGAGAGGGCCCCTTCGGAACAGAACGTAAAGGAACAGGGAAGAAGAAGAGGTGGTGCGTGTGTTGGGGTATAAGATCTGGAAATAGTTGTGAGACTGAGTAAGGTGGGAAAGACGAGGAGAGGTGGAACGCAACACACGAGCGTAGGATATGCCAGTGAAAGGGGCGAGACGGCGAAATTGGCGTCTAGCTTCAGTAAAAGGTAGACGATCCCGGTGTTTCAAGTTAAGGACGGCTTCAAGTTTGTAGTGTATACATGAGCGGGAGAAGGTAGGGTGGGCCTCACAGCAATTGAGGCAGCGAGCCTGGGGAGAAGTGCAATCGGATTTAGAGTGATCATCGGCCCCACATGGGGGCATAAATACACAGTACTTTAGCATTTGAGGACACCATGCCCGAACTTCCAGCACTTATTGCAAAGTCTAGGAGAGGGAATGTACTCTTGAACGGAGCATCTGGCACCAGCAAGAATTATAGAGAGCAGAAGGGTCCTACTATCGAAGGTGATTTTCACAACTTGAAGGGGCTGACGGCGACGACCACGAGGGGGTCGAGTGAATGTGTCTACCTGGAGGACAGGATGGCCTTGGGCTTCGAGGACATGTTTAATATCCTGGTGGCAGTCTTTAAGGTCCCTAACACCAGTTGCAATATGGTGCGGGAGAACAGTGCCAACACTGGCATTTAACTGTTTTTGGAGACCCGAACATGGGGTTTCCCCAATACAGGACAATGCGGCTGAACGGGTAGCTGTATCCGGTGAAGGAGCAGTGACGACACGTGTACCTCAACGAGTGAGGGTTAAAAGTAATAGAGGCATCCACCAAATCAACAAGGTGTTTATAGAGTGAGAAATCGTCAGGAGGTGTAGAATCAAGAGGGAGATCAAAGTATTCAGCCAACGAAGCAGGACCAAACAAGGCTTGGTACGTATTAGCATGGGAAGGGATCATGCGAGTACGGCTGTGATGGCGTCGAGAACCCCTAGAGAGAAAGGGGTTAAAAAGGTGCAGTAGTCACAATGGAAAAACTGAGCCGCCCCAGGGAACAAGGTGGTCACCGCTGGGTGCGTATGGCTCGACCCAACCACAGAGGAGGGAGGAGCTGAGGGGAGTAGTCAGAAGGGTCAAAGGAGGAGCTAGATCTGGGCCCAATGTAGTGGGTGCTACAGAGCCTGGTCTTCCAATACAGTTCGACTCGGGGGCTTGGTCGTCCACCCCACGAGCCTGAGAAGTTATAAGAGGAATGGCATTTATCTAAATGAAAACGAGAGGTAAGATTTCGTTCACGAATGTGCCCCCATACCCACCACGGAACCACAATTAGTGGCAGGACACCCAACAAGACTTACTGCCGATCTTGCCAGGGCCTCCCCAGGGGTACGTCACGAGTATATGCCCCACAAACGCCACCTTAAGAACCGTCAGTCCATCGAGATCGGGTTCAATGACGAAAGGATTGACAATAAAAGGGTCCCCTCACTTGAGACGTTGGGTACTACAGCTCTATGGGTGCAAGAGTATGCCTCCTCAAATAACCGGGCGTCAAAACAAAAGAAGGCCGAAAGAATGATCAAAACAGGCAAAAGGCCAGCGGGAAATGACAATTAGAAAGGAGAAGAAAGGGGGGAGGGAACGAAAACAAAGAAAAGGAAAAGTTATCCAGCACAATTTGTGAGAGCAGCAGGAGCATAAGGCCACAAAAGGGCAGAGGACTGTCTCATGGGGCATCACACTCCAGCAAAGCTTCTTAGAAGGTTGTAACAGAACCCATGGGCACCATCCCAGAAACAAATACCTATTTGATATCCAGAGTACGACTTAAACTAGAAATGCTCTGCAAATAAAAGGACCCATGTGGAATGACTTTCCCAATTATGTCAAAGCCTGTACCTCTCTCAACTAGTTTAAGATAAAAAATAAAAACTACCTAATTAACTCCATGTAACCTACCTTACCCCTAAATGTCAACCCATGTCTTACTATTGTAATCAATGCTGTTTGTTAACAAACTTGTATAATTGTGTCAACTACATTTACAAAACCCTGTTCTTAAATGCAAACCATGCTCTGAAACTCTCCCTGGACAGATGTAATAGGACCCATTATCACCACACCAGAAATAAATATCTCTTTGATATCCCCAGGGTCAAACTTAATCTGTGTAAACACTATGCAAATTAAGGGACCTAGTCTATGGAACTCACTCCCTAGTGAATTGAAAAACTGTAAAACTTTTGCCTTATTTAAAAGCAAAACCAAAAAGTACCTAACTTCATCTATTTAGTTTCCTACACTGAGCTTTAAATTTGCTCTGTACCTAGTGGTACCCAATTTCCTAATTTTTATGTAATATCAAACAACCTTATCATTGTGTTCATTGCTGTCTTCTTTTATGTGCTAGCCATATGCTGTATTGTGACTATCAATTTTTGTCAACTACCATCCAAGCTGTCATTGCAATCAATCTTATATTGTTTCTGCTGTATTGTGCCTACCAATTTGTTGTCAACTACCATTTTAAGCTGTCATTGCAATCAATCATAGCTACCTATGTGCTTTAATATACTGTACCTATAATTTTCTCTCATTTTTTTTTTCATTCCATGTAATCTGTTATCATTTTTTTGTCTATAAATTTTGCAAGTATTTACCTCCTTAAAATTTTCTTAGATTAAGGACCTGCCCGAAACGCTGCGCGTGCTAGTGGCTTTACAAGACTGTAATTACCATAATTGTATCCTCACATTCCTTATGTACATTCTTGTATATGCATAAATAAAATAAATAAATTGCTATTCTCTTGCCTTGTTCCCCCCCCCCCCCCCCCAACTTATTTTATTTTTTTCAACACAATTTATACTTTAAGGCAAGTGGGTTTTTTCCCTATCACCTTGCCCGAAACGCTATGCATACTAGTGGCTTTAGGTATTGTATGTACTATCTCTATCTTCAAATCCAACATTGTAACTATGTATATACCTTTACCTGAATAAAAAATCAATCTATATCATTATAACCCCCATAACCCAAATGATCCTCCCCGTCACTCCTGCAGACACTACAGCCCCTTGTTAAGGCCCTGAAGCCTTTACCCCCAGCCATACCTGCAGGGACCCATGCTTCACACAGCCCCATGTTTATACCAGAAGAGAGGAATAGGACGAGCATTGACTATCAAGTTTGTCTGCAACTTCCTTGTATTATATCTGCTCATTCACAAAAGCAGGCACTTGGAAAAATAAACACTGACCTTTAAAGTATTTTTATTCCAAATTTAACAAAATAATTCCAGCTGAAAGAGCAAAAACTAAGCACTGAGACCTCAAACAGTCTCAATCAGAGTCAGCTGTCGCACGGCTCTACTCCAAAAACATATTGGCTACTTGTCTTTCCTCAAAAGTAAAATAAATTAAGACTTCTCAGCAAAGTAAGAAATATTGCTCCACTGCTCTTAATAAGAGTATTTTATTTTGAAATTTACTCCGGGAATTATATTTTTGATATAACCACTTGAGAATTTCACACTTGCTACTAAATTTTAAATCATTAAATGTGCAAATGAGCATTTATCAATAACTTTTGTGGCTTACCAAAATATTGCTAAAAAGTCTAGTTAATCCAAAACAAAAATGTAAATAATGAATGGGGGAAAATTTAATTTGGTTTGATGCGTATGTCTACCGACTAGAGTAAACTATTACTGTTAATGAAATAACTAAACGGATATAAACAAAAATATTGCAACTTTACTGACATTGCAATTTAGACACTTAAGATGTATTTAAATTCATATTCAGTTCACTTTTAATGCCACCATATTACTTGTAGTCAACACTTTGAATATTGTACTTGTATGACTGGAGGTAAAGGTACAATTTACATTGCAGTTGTGCAATGACTTGTTGAAAATAAAGATAACAATAACATTATTCACTTCACATTATCATATTGGAAGTTCTTCAATAAATTAAACTAACCACTTCAGTACACTGTCTTTTGGCACTTTACTGTACACACAGGTTTCAAGTCTTTAAATGTAATATTACACTATCTATGCTTCGTCTTGAGCCTCCTCTGCATGCGTGGTTTCCTCTTCAGATGGCTCCTCATCAACGTATTCCTCATCCTCCGCTGATGCCTCCTGATACTGCTGATACTCTGACACCAGGTCATTCATGTTGGACTCTGCCTCGGTAAATTCCATCTCGTCCATACCCTCCCCCGTGTACCAATGCAGGAAGGCTTTCCGCCGGAACATTGCTGTGAACTGCTCTGAAATCCGCTGTAGAAGAGGAAAACCCAGTTACAACATTTTAAGAGAATGCATCTTTATACCCTCTGTTACGATCCTAGCTCCTATTGTTGAATATAGGAGCCAGGATCTTATGCAGTGTGGTATACCTGTGGTTTATCTAAAGAATGTAAGGAACCGTTATAGTTATTTCATGCTACTGTGATATGCCCTGAATCTTATTACATTATAAATGGGAGAATTAAAAGTTAGTTATATATGTTTTGGTAAGAAAGGAGTATTTGCATCTGTTAAAAGTAAATGTTGATAATTTACACTTCAAATCGAAAATGGCAAGCATTTTAGTATCTGCCAGACGTAAGAGAATTTGGTATTCCTAGCTAGTTAAATACACCATGTTGATATGTTGTCTAGGATTTCTAGACAAAACATACCAACATGGTAATTACCTAAGTGTACTGTAGTTACAGGATGAGAGCTACACTCGTGGTGTCCCGTCTTCCCAGCACTCTGTCATATAACGCTTTGAAACTACTGACGGTCTTGGCCTCCACTACCTTCTCACTCAACTTGTTCCAACCGTCTACCACTCTGTTTGCGAAAGTGAATTTTCTTATATTTCTTCGGCATCTGTGTTTAGCTAGGTTTATATCTATGACCTCTTGTTCTTAAAGTTCCAGGTCTCGGGAAATCTTCCCTATTGATTTTATCAATTCCTGTTACTATTTTGTATGTAGTGATCATATCACCTCTTTCTTCTGTCTTCTAGTTTTGGCATATTTAATGCCTCTAACCTCTCCTCGTAGCTCTTGCCCTTCAGTTCTGGGAGCCACTTATTAGCATGTCTTTGCACCTTTTCCAGTTTGTTGATGTGCTTCTTAAGATATGGGCACCACACAACCGCTGCATATTCTAGCTTTGGTCTAACAAAAGTTGTGAACAATTTCTTTAGTATATCGCCATCCATGTATTTAAAAGCAATTCTGAAGTTAGAAAGCGTGGCATAGGCTCCTCGCACAATATTCTTTGTGTGGTCCTCAGGTGATAGAAAACTATCTAGAACCACCCCTAGATCTCTTTCTTTATCAGAATTCTTTAAAGATTAATTGAAGAGTGGCAATCAAGTATTGTACAAGAAGCTTGAGTAACAGTGTTTACAGCATGATCAGTTTACCAAGCCAGCATCAAAAGTACATTGCTGCTTCAGTTCAGGTCCCTCGCTATTTTTATCCGAATTTACCCGGGGGCCACTAACACTAGTAGCCTCAACGAAGACAGGAAGTGAGCAGCTTGTCAAAGGTTCACCCGCCTCCCCACTTGCTCTGATGATCTTTTCCCAGTTATGTTTTAAAAATTTAAGTTTTGGCATTTACAGCTTCAGTGGATAGGTCATTCCATGGGCTTATAACCCTGTGGGTTAAAAAGCGCGTCTTGTTCTCTGTCCAACACCGACTTGTTGAGCGTGACACCATTGCTCCTTGTTTGTGTTACATCTGACCTTTTGTAAGAAATTGTCAGGATCAACATCCTCCAACTTGTTCAGTATTTTAAAAGTTTCAAGGAGATCTGCCCTGTAATGCCTGGTTTGTAGCATTAGTTGTGTGGCACTACCATTCCTGATACGAGAGACGACTCGGCTTCGGAATGATTTTTGTTGCCCGGTGTTGCACTTTCTCCAGAGCAGCTATATCCTCCTGAAGACGAGGTCTCCATGCACGGATACAGTAATCCAAATGGGGGCGCACCTGTGAATTATAAAGTTGAATCGCTGCCTTCTTTTCCTTAACATAAAAGGTACACTTGATTGTTCAAAGGGTTTGGTCAGCTTTTCTTACTGCTGCTCCTACCTGTTGTGCATTTAACTTTCAGTGAATGGTGGATCCTGACTTCAAGGTCCTTTTTTTATCCCTCTGCTGTAATGTAAGGCATTGATTTAGCAGTTGTGGCATGGCTCTTTATGCCCAACATGCAAGGTCTTGCATTTGTCGATATCAAAAAGCACTTGCCCGGACCACTTGTGGAGTGTATGAAGATCTGTCTAAAGCTCCAATATCATCATTTCCCACTTTATGATAAAGTGCTTCAAACTCACACTGTATCTTGTGTTATCCACTCCCCCAATATATGTGCCTAAGCAAGGCAACTTCACCCTTGTATCATGGTCATTATGTTCAACACAAACTTTCTTACAATGTACCTGTTAATATTCTTCAAATTTTGCTACAAATTACTTAAAATTATCTGTTAGATTAAGGACCTGCCAAAATGCTATGCGTGTTAGTGACTTTGCAAAAATGTAAAAACATCAATGCTATATGCTCTCATAAACCCAATGTACCTTCTTAATAATAAAGCGGGAAACTCCAATTTCGCCACTTTACCAATTAAATGACTGACCCCCTTTTCCTTAAAGTCAAAGGTACGCTCGATTATTCCTAGGGTTTGAATACTATTTTGACTGCCGCTCCCACTTCTGCGACTTTCAGTGAATAATAGATTTTAACTCCAAGGTCTTTTTTTCATCAATCTGCTGCAAGGTAATGCTGTTAATTTGGTAGTTGTGACGTGGATTGTTTTGCCCCCCACTCAATGTCTTGCATTTACAGTATCAATATTAAAAAGCCTTTGCCAGTCTTCTGCTTGTTGTGCAGTTCATGTAGATAGAACCTCTTTGTAAGAGTCTCATTTTCACTTCCCACTTTACCATAAATCTTAACGTGTCATCTGCAAATTTAATAGTGTGGTTTGTAATATTCTCATCTATGTCACTATGTATATGACAAAAATGGTTGGCCCCAAAATGGACCTCTGTGGCACCCCCACTTATCACATTTCTCCAGTCAGATTAATTCCCATTTAGCAAGACTCCTTGTTTTCTTTGTTTTAACCATTGTTTTATCCATTCCAGTATTCTCCCCATTTATTCCGTGTGGCTGTAATTTCCTTGTTAGTCTTTCATGTGATACCTTGTCAAAAGCTTTAGCAAAGTCCGTGAAACTACATCTACCGAAAGTCCTTTGTCTGAATAGCTGGTTATCGTTTCCAAAAATGTGAGCAGGTTTGTAAGGCAGGATCTATTTTTAACAAACCCATGTTGTGTTGATTTTATATGATTGTTTACTGAAAGATGGTGAATAATTCCCTTCCCTCCCTTAGGATTCTCTCCAGGAGCTTGCAGACGAGTGATGTCAAGCTGAATGGACGGTAGTTTTCTGCCTTTCTTGAAAATAGGGGCAACATTTGCACATTTCCAATCTAGGAGAACTATCCCTCCAAAGATTTTTTTTTTTAATGTATACAAGAGTTGTTACATTCTTGTAGAGCCACTAGTACACGAAGCGTTTTGGGCAGGTCCCTGGAATACGATCCCCGCCGCAAAGAATCGTTTTTACAACCAAGTACCCATTTTACTGTTCAGTTGAACAAGAGGCTACAGTTAATGATTTGCGCCCAGTAAATCCTCCCCGGCCAGAATACGAACCCATGACAAAGCGCTCGCGGAACGCCAGGCGAGTGTCTTACCACTACACCACGGAGACTGTTCTTTTTTTCTGAAAAGGTGCTTCAATGGTAGGCATAGTTCATTTGCCAGTTCCTTTACAACTTTGGATTGAATTTAGTCCACACCTGGGGCTTTTGAATCTTTTTGTTTGTCAATGCTCTTCCAGATTATGTCGCACGTTATAGGTATATACACTAATTTTGGTTTCAGGACAAAAGGCGAAAAGGTCACACTATAACAATTTATTTGAAGTACCTATGTTTAACAGTTGCAAATTGCATTTGAATTTAAGAATTTAATTGAATTCCAAGTCAGTAAGACAGGAATGAATGGCAATTTAAGCTGTGACCAATGCCAGACATTGTAGGAAAACTATACAACTGGATACCCAGCAAAACTATACAACTGGATACCCAGCAAAACTATACAACTGGATACCCAGCAAAACTATACAACTGGATACCCAGCAAAACTATACAACTGGATACCCAGCAAAACTATACAACTGGATACCCAGCAAAACTATACAACTGGATACCCAGCAAAACTATACAACTGGATACCCAGCAAAACTATACAACTGGATACCCAGCAAAACTATACAACTGGATACCCAGCAAAACTATACAACTGGATACCCAGCAAAACTATACAACTGGATACCCAGCAAAACTATACAACTGGATACCCAGCAAAACTATACAACTGGATACCCAGCAAAACTATACAACTGGATACCCAGCAAAACTATACAACTGGATACCCAGCAAAACTATACAACTGGATACCCAGCAAAACTATACAACTGGATACCCAGCAAAACTATACAACTGGATACCCAGCAAAACTATACAACTGGATACCCAGCAAAACTATACAACTGGATACCCAGCAAAACTATACAACTGGATACCCAGCAAAACTATACAACTGGATACCCAGCAAAACTATACAACTGGATACCCAGCAAAACTATACAACTGGATACCCAGCAAAACTATACAACTGGATACCCAGCAAAACTATACAACTGGATACCCAGCAAAACTCTACTGTCTTACAATGTAACACCGAGTGTAATTTTGTAGATTATTATTGCACATTTTTCATAGAAAAACTTTTGAGAGTTTATAATGTGAGGAAAGTTTAGGATCTGGCAATCAACACACGGGGATAACTGAGCAGAGGCGAGAGATCAGTTTGTGGAATTCAATTTAGATAAGTGCCACAATGTTCATGAAAGTACACCTTCAGCCTTCAAACTGTGCAAAAATTATTCAAAATTGTTGCAAGGAGACCGAGGTGATCTCCATAGTAAGTTGTTGTCAGAGGAACACATGCAGGATATCGTCAGAGGTTCACATCCTACAGTTTATAATTTCAGAATTCCCTCAAAACCCAATAGATGAAGAAATGTTTCAAGCATTGTTCATGGCACAAATGAGACCTAAGCTAGATTATGCAACAGTCTTGTCCACACCTCAAAATGGACCTAAAGTAACAATTGTTAACCATTCTAAATGGCACCATTTCCATTTTATTTATTTACCAAATACTGCATTAATTGTCAAAAACAAAAGCACAAGCCACTTAAAAATACGAGTATTTTGTTTGTCTAAAAGTGGCTATACATACAAATATTTACTGTACACAACTTGCCTTAAAGATCTCTTGTATCGCGGTAGAATTACCAATGAATGTGGAAGACATCTTCAGGCCCTTGGGTGGAATATCACATACAGCAACCTTCACATTGTTTGGAATCCACTCCACAAAATAGCTGAAACAGAATTACATGTTCAAGGCAACTTTCGGAGAAAAATATCAACAGCAATATTTTAGAAGTTCATAGGAGGGAGAATTATCAGGGAAAAGCACCAAGCCATTATGACTATATAGCACTTGGGTAGGATCAGGATAAAGGAATGGTGTCCAACCACTTGGACAGTCAGGGATTGAACGCGACCTGCTTGAGCCGAGACCATCGCTCTACCGACCAGCCCAAGTGGTTGGGCCAATTGGTCAATGTATGGAAGGAGCTGAAAATACTGCATACCCTTACGCACACTACACAAGTACAAATACCACAAACTATTGGCATCTTAAAATAGCCTGATCTCAAATATTACATTAAAAATTAGATTTATTTGAAAATAAGAATTAGAAAAATTATCCTTAGAAATGCTGGTCTACCATGTTCACCAAGATGCTACCACTTGGGGAATGGTGGTAAGGGGGGGGGGCTCGGGCAGGAATGGTGGTAAAGGGAGGCGGTCACAGGAAGGAATGGTAGTAAGGGAGGTGGTCGCATGCAGGAATGGCTATTAGGGAGGCGGTCGCGGGCAGGAATGGTTAAGGCAGGCGGACGCGGATGGGAGCGGTGGTAAGGGAGGTGGACGTGGGTGGGAATGGTCAAGAGGGATGAGGGAGAGGGGTGTCTTTCTGGAGACTGACCAATGGGCTAAGAAGAACATTTTAAATGCAATGCCAAAAATTTTAACAAATGCCATTGGGTTACACTAAACAATTGCAGCCTTAAGATCGGCGTCAATCAAGTACCAAGCATTGCAAGTCGAGTGTCAATAAACACTGCGGAATTCTCCATAGAAAACTTTACTCAATTACTTAAACATTCACATATTCATATTTTAACTGTTTAAATCCAGTAGGAAGAGGAATTGAAAATAGTTAACAATTTAGTCTGAACAAACATTGCATCCATAAAATGAACAAATTGACAAGGGCGGTGACGAGGGTTTGAACCTACGAGCGAGAGGATCCCAGACGGTGTCTTGATCAACCGAGCTACGACATGGTAAGAGAATGGTAAAAGTCACGGCTCTTGTGGATCTGTTCATGTGATGCATCACGCTATTGTGATTTCTGTGTGTAAAGGCATCCATATCCCAACCAAGACATTTTTTACCAAGTAAAAAATTTATTATTTTTGGTTAATGATGAATGCTATTAATTGTACAGATTACCGTCATAGTAACCCACTATTATGCCACCCCCATCTTCTGAATACTAATGCCTTTATTCACTACTTCTAATGCCATTATTCACAAGCAACAATAAACTCAAACTTATAAACAAAAAATCTCTTTGAATGGTTAACAAAAATTCAAAATATTACAATATTAAAAACTAAACTGTGACCAGTCTAATTTGTCTTATATTACTTTTTCTGCACTTGTGCTTGTTTAAATAAATGACATCACTAAGCAGATACTCGAGGACAGGAGGTTTAACAGTCATTATGGCACCAGTCACACGAGGAAAGGTTCCCCCCCCAAGCCAGGTTTACTGCGAGAACCCAGCCAACAGTCAACCTTTCTTGACATTATATGAAGCATCAAACCTTTGGATTTTTACACCCTACCTGGAATTTTTGTTCTGGACTGCTAACATCTGTTCATCTACTTCTTTCATAGACATCTTTCCTCTGAAGATGGCAGCAACAGTGAGATAGCGACCATGACGAGGATCACACGCAGTCATCATGTTCTTGCTGTCAAACATCTGTTGTGTCAACTCGGGAACTGATAGAGCTCTGTAACTCTGCGACCTGTTGACAACAAAATTATTATAGTAAAAAATGGAACACAAACAGTTTTGCTAAGAGTTTATTTATTACAAGATATGGTTTTTACATTGGCAGGGAAAGGAAGCCTGCAAGGCTTATCGAGATCCCTAAGAAACAACCGACTCTCCTCGGGATCAACTGGACAACACTGTCCAACTTTCAGGTGCCTATTCACTGCTAGGAGAACAGGTGATTCAAGTGCAACGTGCCAAAAATATTCCACCTACAGTATGTGGAAATTTAACCCGGAACCATATAGTTGTGAGCCAACAACAGTGACCACCATACTACAAGACACTCTTTCCAACATATTTAAAGAGCATCACACCTCTAGTCCATCAGCCACTGAAAGCTGTTCAGCAAGGAGCAGCTGCTGGGTAAGTGTAGGAAAGAAAAAAAGTAGAAAAGAAGCATATCTCTAAAAATGAAGGACTTGAGAAGCACAGTGGGCAATTCAACCTGACCTCCTACAAAGAACGTCACATTTCCATTGTATGCATTACACAAGGCAAAAATTTTTGTACTAGATACTGGAAGCGGCTCACAAAAGTGACGTACTGTCCCGTTTTCTGTTTTGAATCCTCTGGTAGGTTAGGAAAGGACACTTTAAATTTACCGTTTTCTTGACGTTGGGAAAACTTAGGACGACGGACTGGGTGATTGGATGCAGACAGCCTGCAGCTGTGTCTTCTGGCAGCATGATCTAGTTCCAATTCCCCTCCTCCGTCACAGCTGCTGTGTCTTCAGGCAGCATGATCTAGTTCTAATTCCCCTCCTCCGTCACAGCTGCTGTGTCTTCAGGCAGCATGATCTAGTTCTAGTTCCCCTCCTCCGTCACAGCTGCTGTGTCTTCAGGCAGCATGATCTAGTTCCAATTCCCCTCCTCCGTCACAGCTGCTGTGTCTTCAGGCAGCATGATCTAGTTCCAATTCCCCTCCTCCGTCACAGCTGCTGTGTCTTCAGGCAGCATGATCTAGTTCTAATTCCCCTCCTCCGTCACAGCTACTGTGTCTTCAGGCAGCATGATCTAGTTCTAGTTCCCCTCCTCCGTCACAGCTGCTGTGTCTTCAGGCAGCATGATCTAGTTCCAATTCCCCTCCTCCGTCACAGCTGCTGTGTCTTCAGGCAGCATGATCTAGTTCCAATTCCCCCCCTCCGTCACAGCTGCTGTGTCTTCAGGCAGCATGATCTAGTTCTAGTTCCCCTCCTCCGTCACAGCTGCTGTGTCTTCAGGCAGCATGATCTAGTTCTAGTTCCCCTCCTCCGTCACAGCTGCTGTGTCTTCAGGCAGCATGATCTAGTTCTAATTCCCCTCCTCCGTCACAGCTGCTGTGTCTTCAGGCAGCATGATCTAGTTCTAGTTCCCCTCCTCCGTCACAGCTGCTGTGTCTTCAGGCAGCATGATCTAGTTCTAATTCCCCTCCTCCGTCACAGCTGCTGTGTCTTCAGGCAGCATGATCTAGTTCTAGTTCCCCTCCTCCGTCACAGCTGCTGTGTCTTCAGGCAGCATGATCTAGTTCTAGTTCCCCTCCTCCGTCACAGCTGCTGTGTCTTCAGGCAGCATGATCTAGTTCCAATTCCCCTCCTCCGTCACAGCTGCTGTGTCTTCAGGCAGCATGATCTAGTTCTAATTCCCCTCCTCCGTCACAACTGCTGTGTCTTCAGGCAGCATGATCTAGTTCTAGTTCCCCTCCTCCGTCACAGCTACAGCATTATACCATCAACACTCGTGTATCCCAACATTTCAGATTTTTTTTATACTTGCTATTCAAACTGTGAATGGTGGCCATGTCCACCACTACTGGTTGTAAGCTCATTCCATTTCTTTACCCCTCACTGACTGGCAAGGAAATTAGAAGAACATGGAATAAATGGTAAAATACTAGAATGGACAAAACTATAGTTAAAAAGGAAACAGTGTCATCCTAAATGGAAATTAACCAGACTGGAAAAAATGTGGCGAGTGGAATGCTGCAAAGTTCCAGCTTGTGACAATCTTCTACGTCACGTACAAAAATGACTTGAGTATATTACGAACTGCATTATCAAATTACCAGATGACTAACATCTATGGTAAAATAAGAAGTAAAAATTGTATTGAGGCTTTACAAAGAGGCTTTACAAACAACTCCGTAAATGGTGAGAAGATTGGCAAACTGAAAAACGTATGATCTTGCATGTAATGTAGAGCATAATATCTGCTTGATTGATACCTGCTGGATGGGGTTCTGGGAGTTGTACTACTCCCCAAGCCTGGCCCGAGGCCAGGCTTGACTTGTCAGAGCTTGGTCCACTAGGCTGTTGCATGGAGCAGCTTGCAGGCCCACATATCCACCACAGCCTGGTTGGTCCAGCACTCCTTGGAGAAAATGATCTAGTTTTCTCTTGAAGATGTCCACGTTTGTTCCAGCAATATTTCTTATGCTCGCTGGGAGTACGTTGAACATCCATGACCTCTGATGTGTACATAGTGTTCTCTGATTGTGCGTATGGCACCCTTGCTCTTCACAATACACATCACATTTATCAAAACACCACCCTGCAGCTGGTTGATGAAGAAAAGTACTCAAGAGTTAGAATCCACCAGTCATTGAAATTTTCACAGCAAGTGGGAGCTGCAGCAAGGAGAAGCCAATCAAACCCTAGGAAATCGAACCAAACCTTTGACTTCAAGGAAAAGAAAGCGAAAGCTGTGATTCAACTGTACGAGTCTCTGGTGCACCCACATCTGGACAACGGCATTCAAGCACAGAAACCGCTCATTCAAAAGTGATGTATCACAGCAACAAAAACCATCCCAGAACTAGTCAACTCACACCAGGAACAGTTGAGGCCACAGGACTAATAATACAAACAAGACATAACAGGGCTGGTGTCATCAAACTTTTAAAATACTTGAGAAGTTGGAGGATATTAATCTAGACCACTTCGAGGTCAAATGTAATGCATACACGGGGCAACAGCTTCAAGCTCAACAAGCCACAAATAAAACTGAAAAAGGCAGAGGTTTGCAACTAGATTAGTGCCAGAGCTCAGAGGGTTAAAGTGTGGACCTCATAACCTTGGACAGAAGATATAGAGGAAGTATGTTAACATACTTCCTCTATATCTATATATCATAGCTGGCAACAAAACTAAGAAATGTAAGGAAATATTGGTACCCTGTACAGGTGGTCTACAAGTGGAGTGCACTGAAGTTGTGGAAGCCACCTCCATCCACAACTTTAAGGAGATGTTCAGTAAAGACTTTGAACATTAGAATAGTAAAGCTTAAATACAACAGGTACAACAAGGTTAGTAAGTGAGGCATAAAAGTCTAGACCTCACTTCTCTAGTCACTGATAGGTAAGTAGGACAGAAAACTGAAAATTATTATTTACCTATAATGTTTCAAACCCATGGAACTGCCTACATGTCAAAGTTGTAAATACCAAGACATTACAGTACTTTAGTTCACAATTTAGCTGTAGAAAACCCTCTGGAACAATGTGGGGGGGGGGGGGGGGGATAACCTTTGACAAGCCACCCGATTCCTGTCCCCATCGAGGCCACTGGGGAGAACAGTGACTCAGATACATGCAGATAATTTTTCATGCAGATGTCACACAGGAATCTTTCACGCGTGCATAAAAGTAGGCACGCCAGTCCTTCAGGCTGGTCTTCTTTCCTTATCTTTTTATTCTCAACCAGAACTCTTATGTGCACCTGTCGCCTTTCTTCCCCGACTTACTCTATTCTCAACTTTTATGATACAATTACTATCACTTACAAAGCCCAGGTATTACACTACCTAACCACTAACACCCATAATCCCTACTTCACACCCTAAATCTCATGTTTACTTTAGGATTTTCTTTTAAATTATTATTGTAATAATTGCTACTTAGGTCTATTAATAATAATATTGGCATGGTATTCCTGAAAGCATATCACGTACTGTTTAACAGTACAAGAGAATAATCAACACAAATATAACCTACCCTCTGGAAGTGAGAGGAGCAAATCCTGGCATAAAGAAGTGGAGGCGAGGGAAGGGGACCATGTTGACCGCAAGCTTGCGCAGATCTGCATTCAACTGGCCGGGAAACCTCAGACATGTTGTAACACCAGACATGGTCACCTGGCCAAGAGTAACGGCATTACACCACTGAAGGCAACACTTGCCCTTAAGTATCTCAAGCAACATGCAACAATAAGCAAAAATTACCTAACTTAGCAGCCACAAAGGTAAACAATGCACAATGTATAACAAAAACTCAAGAATATTCATTATAATGTCTGGAGAAATACAACCAAGCAAGAGGCAAAGTCACACCATAACTATTGTGCACAAATGACATAACAGCTTGCACCTAACTTCTTCCCAAACTAAATTCTTGACATTGCCTTTATACTGTACTGTGTGGTCTGAAAAAAATACCGACCCATTGCACCCCAACCTTAAGAAGTTAAACAATTCGGCATGTACTGCCATTTTTACCCTATGTATCTTAACCCTTTTTCAGCAGCAGTGGTAGAATGGCCATACCAACCTATGCGTGGTAATATAAACAAAAAGAAACATTGTATGCAAAATTTAAGAAAAACCTAAGTGAATATTTAACATCTTTTACTCTCTGGAGGTGCTGTAAAAGGTTGCATGGTGGTTGTGTGGTCTGGTATCTGACAAAATACATGCTGACTTTGGTATAACTTTGGTGTGTGTCTCACACCGAAGGTATGAGACACACAACTCCCATGTCCTCACGAATATGGAAATATTGTATTTGCCGTCAAAACGTGATAAATATCGAATCTGATGAATACATAAGTTCCACAGTAAATCCAATAATTACTAAATATGTCTTTAAACAATCAAATCTCTTAACTTTTAGCATTATAAAGAGAATGAATTATTAATCATTTGGTGCTTATTTAATGCAACTTTAAAATTTACAGCAATTTATTATTCACAATTCCTAACAAGAGTCGAGTGTTCTCCTTACCGAGACTAGGTGGTTGAGATCACCATAAGAGGGAGACGTGAGCTTGAGTGTTCTGAAGCAGATATCATAGAGCGCTTCGTTATCGATGCAGAAGGTTTCGTCGGTGTTCTCTACCAGTTGGTGCACAGAGAGGGTGGCGTTGTACGGCTCCACAACTGTATCAGACACCTCAATGGAGAAACAAATAAATTACACACGAATAAAGATAAGTGCACCATTTAATTATTTTTGTATGTCAGTACAGGGTACAGTGTTTAATATTAAAAACTAAAGGCTGGATAGCAGACAAAAGAAAATGAGAAAATCCATGGAAGCTGTGACGAGGATTTGAACCTATACGGTGGATATTCCCAGGCACACACCTTGGACAACTAGGCCTAGTTGTCCAAGATGTGTGCGTGGGAATACCCACCACATAGGTAAAAATCCTTATCATAGCTCCTACAGATTTTCCCACTGATACTTCACGTTAGTGTGATTTCCCCGTTTATTATGCATAGAAGAAAACAATTTAGCAAGTCAGCTCGCTAAAAAGTGTAACTTACTTTTGGACTAGGGATAACAGAAAACGTGTTCATAATCCTGTCGGGATATTCTTCACGGATTTTTGATATGAGAAGTGTACCCATCCCAGAGCCTGTTCCACCACCCAGCGAGTGAGTCAACTGGAAGCCCTGTAGACAGTCACAGTTCTCTGCCTCCTTTCTCATCACGTCCATAACAGAGTCCACCAATTCAGCTCCTTCTGTATAATGACCTTTGGCCCAGTTGTTGCCTACAATGACAAAGTAAGTAAAGGTTATAAAGCAGGAAACACGTTCACTACACATGGCTAGCCTTCACAGGTGTAACATTATACACAAGACACCTACAAGGATTTACCTCCTTATATAATGAACTGTACACTACATTTGTGCATGTTTCTAACCCATTATAATAAAGGGAAAATATTATTAATATTTTCTTTTCTAGCCACTGCACTGTGCAAAGCGCCTTTAGGCGCTCCGAGAGTTGTGCAATTTTTTTTTTAATTAGGCTATATTTTAACACTTTCGCCCGGGCATGACGCAGCATTGCGTCATCCGTTTACTGTCGGTAATGCCGGGGATGACGCAGCATTGCATCATCCACTTTAAATAATCGCCAAAAATCAGGTTTTTATCCGATTTTTTGGGGACTGGTTTTAAAATGCACGCCGATGTCTTCCCATTTTCTTTGTTGAGCCTCGTGGCCCTCAGGCGGCTTGGCACACGCCGTGGGCCCATTGTTTTCGCTCCACTGTTGTGACCAATGTTGCCTCCCCTACCATCTCAAACGTGTGAACATTTCGGCTATTTTCCGTGGCTATATTTCTTACTGCGGCTTTCGAAATTATCTACGCTTACTCCACGATGGATAGTGATCATGAACAAGGCCCTTCCAGGAAGAAAATTGCGAAAGAAAGGCTTGAAAAGGGCGGGAATTGGGAGTGTAGCTGGAAGGCGTCTGAGCGCTCACTTGCGGCTAACGCGTGGCCCGTCTTCAACTCGTCGGCGGTTGGAGCGTGACCAGGTTTTTTATTTTATATGCTAATGTTCCTCAAGAGAATTCTATTGCGAACCCATTGATACCAAAATGAAAGACCTAGGACGAAAATTGAGGTGACCAGAGTGAAAATAGTGAAAACATTTTATCGTGTTTGCGCGCTCCTGGGTAACTCGTTCGCACTTTCTTTGTTTGCTGCGGGTAATTAGCCGGGCTTTTGGAGTTTATATGCATTTAGTGCTGTAGAGAATTCTATTGCGATCACAATGATACAAAATTTAATCTCGTAGGACGAGAATTAAGGTGACAAAGTTGAAGAGAGTATACACTTTTCAGAATTTACGCGCACTCCCGTGACACCCTGGGTCCCATATCGCACAGTTGAGGGGTGGCGCGCGGGGTGTGCGAAAGTGTTAATGTTTTTTAATGTTTTCATTACTCTGTGTTTTGAAATGAAAATAGTTGAGTTTGGAAACATTTTGACATTAACTTTACCTTAATATTTATAAAAACGACAAAAATATGTCCTTGACAATTGCACCAAGATGTTTTTGCCGAAACCAGGTGAGCAGTGCAGGGGTTAGTGGATGTGTTGAGCTCAAGCTAAAAATTTAAGTCAACAAACAACTCTCGGATGATTTGAGAAAAAATCTGGGAAATATACAGAACATTTTTAAATTGCTGTATGAGCTTGGTTATCCAAAGACTACTGAACCAATAATTTGGGTTATCAGGCTAAAACCGCATTTGAATAATTTGTCAAAATGGGAGGTGAATTTTCTTGAATATGGGAGGTGTAAAACAATTTAGAGCACAGGCTCTAAAACATCATGCTGAGACTGTACATCTGATATGTTCACTGGCAACTCACAGCACCTAGGAGGGCTCCAACTTTATTTTGTAGCAGTGACGTACTCTAAATTGTCTGTTTTATACCTCCCATATTCAAGATACCTTTCACTTCAAAGCACACTAAACGTCAACTGAAAGCAGTACATTTAAGAAAGTTTAGATATGCGTGACCTAAGACAATGGGTGACGATTCCAGCTGGCCACTGTACTCGCCTATTTATGCTTGCGGGGGTTGAGCTCTGGCTCTTTGGTCCCACCTCTCAACTGTGAATGCTGTATGATGCTGTCTCAAGGAGTGACATGAACCAATGATGTCGTCTAGAGCATAACAGGACAAGTTACCAGTAATGAGGCCATAGCAGGAACAAAGTACAAATTCCCTGTATTCTCTCAGTTTCAGAAATCCCCTTCTTTGAAAGGGAAAGTAGGTACCGAGCAGCACTTGAGGCAGGAAAACACAAGCGATTTGAATAGCAAGAACATTGTGATGGAAGCTCAGAATTTGTCAGTTCCCATAATCCATCTTTTCATTTTCCTGAGTGATGCTATGTTCACTTTGTGCTCACTAAATGTTAGGTCAGCTGTCATTCCCAGTTCCTTTACATATTGTTTGCCTTTTTATACGATTTGTGTATTGTTCCCTCTATTATCCTCAAGTTCATTTTTACCATATCTAATTATCTGGAATTTATAACTTTAAATCGCGTTATTTTCTGTTGCCTGGTCGAAGACATTATTGATATTAACTGCTTGTTTATCAGTGTCTTCTACATAGATACATTTCATGCTGATTTTTGTATCTGCTAAAAATGACAAGCTGTGACTTTTTCAGTGTCTGACATGTGAACAGGAATGAGAAAAAGTAGTGGTGCAAGATCCATGCCACAAACTTCATACTTCCTCTAAGTCTTATAAATTTCATAACTACCAATTTAAGCAAATAGGAAGACAGTAAGGGAGAGAAAAACTGTGGTAGTGATAGTCAAGTGGACATCATCCCCAGCTCAATGGCACCAACTTTAAGTAATAATCTCTGCACACATTATTTGGTACAGTAGCATCTTAACTGGAGCAAAGCAACTTTTTTTTACACAAAATCTGGTCACAGCCACAATGTTAAAGATTTACTGAAAATCTGTTCATGATGGTAATTACTGAACACCTACCAGCTCCACTTTGGCCAAAGACGAAATTATCAGGTCTGAAGATCTTGCCCATAGGCCCAGACCTAACCGCTTCCATTGTCCCCGGTTCAAGGTCCACAAGCACTGCTCGAGGTACGTAGCGGCCCCCTGCAAAACAAGATCAATAAAAACAATAATGTAATAGTGGCAAAAAATCTGCAGTAGACCTATTGGCCAATAAAACCTAAACTCCTATTTTCAGGCATGCATCCTTTATAAACACACTAAAAAGTTGTCAAGTTAATGATGCAAAAGAAAAATAGACAAATGAAATGGCAGCAGGTGAAGACACGCTGCCACTAGACAAGTATACCGAGATTTACCGACAATTATTGGAATACACGAGCGTGAGCACAAACACACATCAGCAACTTTCAGAACAAGAACACAGATTCAAGCTAAGGATACAAAAGTGCAGAAAAAAATTGACATTTTTCTTCTGCAAACAGAGTGGTAGATGGTTGGAACAAGTTAAGTGAGAAAGTTGTAGGCCAAAACCATCAGTAGTTTCAAAGCGTTATATGACGGTACTGTAAAGTGAAGATGGGACCCCAAAAGTGTAACTCTCATCCTATAACTACACATCCTGTAATTACACAAACACACTGAAAGACAAAAGAGCTATGAGGAGGTGTTAGTGGCAATAAATATGCCAAACTAGAAGATGGGGGGGGGGGGAAGGTGATATGTTCAAAATAGGAATGGGAATCTATAAAATTAATAGGGAAGAATTCCAGAGACCTAGAACTTCAAGAACAAGAGGTCATGGATTTAAACTCCCATAACTAATCAAAGTTACCGGAGAAATATGAAAATAACTTTTTGCAAAGAGTGGCAAACAGAACAAGCGAGGTGGTGGTGGCAGCCAAAACCGTCAGTAGTTTTAAAGTCTTATATGACAGTGCTGGGAAGACGGAACACCACGAGCATAGCTCATCCTGTAACTACACTCGGATAATTAAACTTGGGTACTGTACTGTAATTTTACACTTGGATAATTAATTTTTTACGATACAGCCACAGATTCATTCTACATATTGGAGAGATCGCTGGGTTGACGATGTATCAGGACCTAAAAAAAATGCTTTTGAGTGTGTCCCACACAAGAGTGTTTTGGAAACTGCAACATGCTGGAGGGGTGACAGGGAGACTGCTGACATGGATGAACAGTGTTCCAACTGGCAGATGAGGGCAGTAATTAGGAAAGTTACTAGCGGAGTACCACAGGGTTCAGTTCTTACACCAGTAATGTTCATTGTCTACATAAATGATCGACCAAAAGGAATACAGAATTATATGAACATGATTGCTGATGATGTTAAGCTACTAAATAAGATACGAAACCTAGATGATTCTCATGCCTTTCATATGGACCTAGATAAAATAAGTGCCTGCAGGACCATGTGATGTTCCAAGCATGTTTGAGAGAGAGCACCTTTTATGAGTAGTGCAATGCATGTTTCTGCTGTTTGGCTACATTAGGGGCAGGGTTTGTTACCTCGCATGCATTGTGGGTACTCAAGTGCATGCAAGAGCCCTCTGCCTTCCTTTTCCCTGCTTGCCCACCAGTCACTCCACTGCCATCTTGCCACGAAACACCCAGCCTCCTATCCCTAACAGCGCCTTTTTCTCTCATTGCCAGGTTAAGGATGGGGAGCACAAATGCTCTGCTTCTCTATACCACTTGAGGTGCAGAGCCTGCTCCTGAAAAAGGTTGCGAGCCTGAAAAAACCTGCTCCTCAATACCATTTGCACTCCTCACTCCCGCCCCTAGTACTCTATGTTTACTGGGCCAGTACAACTAGCTGAAGAGTGTGCCCTTCAGTTAGCCTTCTAACTCCTTCCTACACACCTTCAAAATTTCTCTGCCCCTTTAACACACCCAGCACTTTCTTACTGAACCCTCATTTGTACATTTAATTCCCACTTCCATACATTTTCTTGTCTCCAAAGTTATAGGCCCACCTATTTACCAACCCCATTACCTTTACAAATCCAAGTCAATTACTATTTTAAATGTCTTGCCCAATTTATTTTATTCGCCAATTGATCCAGTCTTGTGTTATTTTATATATATATTTCTAATCCCACTACAGCATTTTCTCGCAAAATCTCCAAAAATAACAATAACCGCATCTTGCAAGGCAGCTTCTTACTGTACTCCAGCTAAATTTTGTTGAATTTACCATTACCACGGAGTCAGTTACAACAAATCTACCTCCCTACTTTAATTTTCCCCTTAAGTCTTCATTGTATGGGCGTTTACTTAAATGATAATATTCATCAACAGCATCTTTAAGCAAGTGGTGGAGACAAATGATTTCATCGTAATGCTGGGGAGAGGAAATAGGGCAGGAATGTTACAAATAAACATGGGATTAATTTTAATACTTAATTGGCGAGATAGTCCGAGATAAATATTGTTAATCTCTCTCAAAATCCATAAAGCAATTCGGTAACATGCATTCAAAGTGACCCAAGAACAATGTCAACATTTTATTTAAATGAAATTACGAAAGTGAAACCTAATGCAGCATTGGAGTTCAAATAGACATTACATGACAGTTTAGATATTCAAGTTAAAACAATAACCGATCATTCCAGCATACCCGAGGCCTCGTTGTAGTAGACGTTAATCCTCTCTAGCTGCATCACACTGTTTTCACCCACAGTGACGAACTGCCCCACTGGGTCGATGCCATGCTCATCGCTGATCACCTCCCAAAACTGCAACAATTTACACTGTGAGCAACAAAATCTAACACCATCTCCGAAGTTACATCATAAACATCTCAATTGGTGGCAATGAAACTAATGGTGACAACACACACAGAGATCACACTAACGTGATGCATCATATGAACAAATCCACAAGGGCCGTGACGAGGATTCGAACCTTTGATGATTTACCCTGTCGTTGCTCAGTCGATTAAGGCAGTGTCTGGGATGCTCCCGGACGCAGGTTCGAATCCTCGTCATGGCCCTTGTGGATTTGTTCATTTAATGGTGACAAGTACTGCACATATATCAATAATGCCAAGGTGTACAATATTCAAATGGAGAAATATTTTTCATGTAAATGCAATTGTTCAAATTTAAAATACAGTACATCAAACAGAACACTCGTCTCACTTCAAGCTTATTATTGAAGGTTCATATTGAATGTTAGAACCTCTTCACTTTTGGGAATCAGTTCAGTTTCAAGGTCATAGGGGTTTCTTTACCTACCACCTAAACCCCCATATGATTCAGGTAGGTTTCTTTACCTACCACCTAAACCCCCATATGATTCAGGTAGGTTTCTTTACCTACCACCTAAACCCCCATATGATCCAGGTAGGTTTCTTACCCCACCTCCTAAACCCTCATATGATCCAGGTAGGTTTCTTACCCCACCTCCTAAACCCCCATATGATCCAGGTAGGTTTCTTACCCCACCTCCTAAACCCCCATATGATCCAGGTAGGTTTCTTACCCCACCTCCTAAACCCCCATATGAGGAACTTCAATTATGCTGGGTTAGCAATGAGTTCTTGCGGGTCAAGGAGCATTTAATCTGAATTTGCACATGCTGAGTATATGCACAAACAAATTCCCAGCTTATGTATAGCATGTATACAATAGTGGCCTCACCCGTTGAACTACCAGAGGGTAGCTTTATTATTATAATTATTTTCTACCACAGACGTAGCCACACATATACACTGCTAACCAGCATATATACATTTTCTTCTGTCCTCCCTGGATAGGGTTAGAGATGTGTTAAAGATATAGTCCAGAGAGTAGTGGTGGTAAACCTTGGCCCAGCAGTCAACTCTTCCACTTGCAGAAGGGTGGCTACTCCTTCCTCCCCCCCCCCCCTACAACCCTTCCTTCACTGTGTCAGCATATGGTGACAGTTAATGTCCCCGAGGAGATGGGGGGGGGGGTGGAGGGGTAGTAGAGGGTGATGGAGGGGGGGTGGAGGGGTAGTAGAGGGTGATGGAGGGGGGGTGGAGGGGTAGTAGAGGGTGATGGGGGGGGGTGGAGGGGTAGTAGAGGGTGATGGGGGGGGGGGGGTGGAGGGGTAGTAGAGGGTGATGGGGGGGGGGGGGGTGGAGGGGTAGTAGAGGGTGATGGGGGGGGTGGAGGGGTAGTAGAGGGTGATGGGGGGGGGGGTGGAGGGGTAGTAGAGGGTGATGGGGGGGGGGGTGGAGGGGTAGTAGAGGGTGATGGGGGGGGGGGTGGAGGGGTAGTAGAGGGTGATGGGGGGGGGTGGAGGGGTAGTAGAGGGTGATGGGGGGGGTGGAGGGGTAGTAGAGGGTGATGGGGGGGGGGTGGAGGGGTAGTAGAGGGTGATGGGGGGGGTAGACGGGGAGAGAAGTAGAGGGTGACGGGGAGAGAAGTAGAGGGGTAGTAGAGGGTGATGGGGGGGGTAGACGGGGAGAGAAGTAGAGGGTGACGGGGAGAGAAGTAGAGGGTGATGGGGGGGTAGACGGGGAGAGAAGTAGAGGGTGATGGGGGGGTAGACGGGGAGAGAAGTAGAGGGTGATGGGGGGGGTAGACGGGGAGAGAAGTAGAGGGTGATGGGGGGGGTAGACGGGGAGAGAAGTAGAGGGTGATGGGGGGGTAGACGGGGAGAGAAGTAGAGGGTGATGGGGGGGTAGACGGGGAGAGAAGTAGAGGGTGATGGGGGGGTAGACGGGGAGAGAAGTAGAGGGTGATGGGGGGGTAGACGGGGAGAGAAGTAGAGGGTGATGGGGGGGTAGACGGGGAGAGAAGTAGAGGGTGATGGGGGGGTAGACGGGGAGAGAAGTAGAGGGTGATGGGGGGGTAGACGGGGAGAGAAGTAGAGGGTGATGGGGGGGTAGACGGGGAGAGAAGTAGAGGGTGATGGGGGGGTAGACAGGGAGAGAAGTAGAGGGTGATGGGGGGGTAGACGGGGAGAGAAGTAGAGGGTGATGGGGGGGTAGACGGGGAGAGAAGTAGAGGGTGATGGGGGGGTAGACGGGGAGAGAAGTAGAGGGTGATGGGGGGGTAGACGGGGAGAGAAGTAGAGGGTGATGGGGGGGTAGACGGGGAGAGAAGTAGAGGGTGAGGGGGGGTAGAGTGGAGAGAAGTAGAGGGTAGGGGTAGAATGGAGAGAAGTAGAGGGTAGGGGGTAGAATGGAGAGGAGTAGAGGGTAGGGATAGAGTGGAGAGAAGTAGAGGGTAGGGGTAGAATGGAGAGAAGTAGAGGGTAGGGGTAGAATGGAGAGAAGTTGAGGGTAGGGGGTAGAATGGAGAGAAGTAGAGGGTAGGGGGTAGAATGGAGAGAAGTTGAGGGTATGGGGTAGAATGGAGAGAAGTAGAGGGTAGGGGGTAGAATGGAGAGAAGTAGAGGGTAGGGGGTAGAATGGAGAGAAGTAGGGGGTAGAATGGAGAGAAGTAGAGGGTAGGGGGTAGAATGGAGAGAAGTAGGGGGTAGGGGGTAGAATGGAGAGAAGTAGAGGGTAGGGGTAGAATGGAGAGAAGTAGAGGGTAGGGGTAGAGTGGAGAGAAAGCTTTAACTTGTCTACAGCCCCATCACCACCCCCATGTTGACTCCCATCCTGACCACTAAGACATGCAGGGTAATGGCTGGCACAAAAGACTGACACTGTTGCGCAGGCCACGGTCTAAGTGCAAGTCAAGCTGCAGCATAAACACCTTGTATTACAGCCGGGGGTGAGAACGACGGCCATATTTCCCTGCCAACGCTCAGTGACATAATTCAACTCTTCAAAATATGACTATAATGTGTTTCAGGGGAAACTCGGCAGGCATGTCTGGTTTGCCAAGACTGGGGCAGCTGGCATTAGCCTGATAATTGGAGACTTGTCTCACGTGTACCAAGAGTCGGAAAGATGGCGACAATTGTTTATTTATTTATTTATTTATTTATGCATATACAAGAATGTACATAAGGAATGTGAGGATACAATTATGGTAATTACAGTCTTGTAAAGCCACTAGCACGCGCAGCGTTTCGGGCAGGTCCTTAATCTAAGAAAATTTTAAGGAGGTAAATACTTGCAAAATTTATAGACAAAAAAATGATAACAGATTACATGGAATGAAAAAAAAAAAGATGAGAGAAAATTATAGGTACAGTATATTAAAGCACATAGGTAGCTATGATTGATTGCAATGACAGCTTAAAATGGTAGTTGACAACAAATTGGTAGGCACAATACAGCAGAAACAATATAAGATTGATTGCAATGACAGCTTGAATGGTAGTTGACAAAAATTGGTAGTCACAATACAGCATATGGCTAGCACATAAAAGAAGACAGCAATGAACACAATGATAAGGTTGTTTGATATTACATAAAAATTAGGAGATTGGGTACCACTAGGTACAGAGCAAATTTAAAGCTCAGTGTAGGAAACTAAATAGATGAAGTTAGGTACTTTTTGGTTTTGCTTTTAAATAAGGCAAAAGTTTTACAGTTTTTCAATTCACTAGGGAGCGAGTTCCATAGACTAGGTCGAATTGCGCTATTGTGGCACAATATAATGTCCAATAACCTCCACACTTGCCAACCCTCCACAACCTGTTAATGTGAACTGGTGCCTGCACCTGTAAGGCCGCCCTGGCTCCCACAACACCCACCACCACCACCACAGTGACAGGTCAACTGGTGCCTGCACCTGTAAGGCCGCCCTGGCTCCCACAACACCCACCACCACCACCACAGTGACAGGTCAACTGGTGCCTGCACCTGTAAGGCCGCCCTGGCTCCCACAACACCCACCACCACCACCACCACAGTGACAGGTCAACTGGTGCCTGCACCTGTAAGGCCGCCCTGGCTCCCACAACACCCACCACCACCACCACCACAGTGACAGGTCAACTGGTGCCTGCACCTGTAAGGCCGCCCTGGCTCCCACAACACCCACCACCACCACAGTGACAGGTCAACTGGTGCCTGCACCTGTAAGGCCGCCCTGGCTCCCACAAC